>NC_056728.1:1396377834-1396445334 GCF_019279795.1 Protopterus annectens
TCTAATTGCTCCACATGACCCTCAAAGTGGCATAGCAGATCTCCCAATTCTCTGTGGAACTCCCTATGCACCAAACCTCAGACCTGACTCCAAATGACAGGATCCTGTCCGCGCCCACCCCCATCCTCTGAGGCAGTTCCACCTGAAGGTGGTGCAGGACCAGCAGATGAGGAGGTCCTGGGGTAGGTCCCAGACATGCTGGGGCCTGGTGCCATGGCCAGATGAGGTGGGAGAGGTGGGTCCACTGGGACCGCCTTCCCAAATGTGCTATGGTGTTGCAGTTTTAGAACATTTGTGGGTTAGTAATAGTCAACACAATCCAGGATTGGTTATAACAGCATGCATAGATATTCCCATTAACCCAAAACACCAGATTTGGAACAGTTGCATTGCAAACAGAACACATGCATATATGGAACCACAGTGGCCATTACAACAGCATGCAGGTTGCATTGATAGCAACAGGCCGCCGTGATAGTATTTCAACATGGAACATTAATAGGAACACATTTCAATATTTATTGAACAATATGAATATGTCCCAACAGTAGGTTTGGTGTAAACATACCCATTGATTTGTGTGTTTAGATTATTGTTGCAGATATGGTGGGGGGAGAGAGAGATGTCAGTTAACAACTTATATATCCTTGCAGTACTCACAACTTTAATGATCATTGCTCTAGTCATTTATCTACAGGTATTATTACAATACCCTATGGCCTTGGTTTGGGCAGTGGTATGTTTGTACACAGTGTATACATCAACTGTCTTATAGCTAAATTCTACTTCTCTTACCTGGTAGACATGTTGAGGGAATGTTTGTTAACACAACCTGACTGTTTCTATACATATTCCCAGATTCCTAGTTGTAATTATGCACATACCTCTCAATCTCTTAATGCACAACATCTGGACAAAGCTTGACAACATGGGGGTACAAATAGGGACATATTTTGAATATTGCTCTTATAAACTTTTAGACAGTTTCTAGAGTAACAGGATTTGTTTTAATATACATTTTCTGGAGGATTTGAAGTCTGACACTCAAGTTTTTGTCATTATTTGATGACTAAAATCCTGAGATCATCCCACTGATTTCCCAGGAAAAAAAGAAGGACAGGCAAAAATATGAGCCAAATATCTGGACAGTCTGGGAAAACCTTTACATTTGAGAGGTATAATTATGCATACAGCTTACTACCACTCTCAGGATTCAAACCATGGCTGTGTGTGCTAAAAAGACGACAATTTCTGTTTCTTGAGAGTGAGCTATTTAGACATCGCTGTCTGTTTCTTCAGTGTTTTCTTTGTAAACCTCTCTTGGTTGTACAATCTGACCTTGTAATTACAACAGTCTTATACTGACATTCCTGGACATATTTTTATGTAGCACAGTGTGAGAAAAGTGGTTGACACAACAGTACTATTCTGATATCAGATGCTGGTGAATGCTTCATGTCATGCTATACAATACCAGAGTAAGCATTACCAGTTCAGGATTTAAAAATTTATTGCCAAGCAGTTACAGTTTTCTTATCTGAAAGACCTGTGGAGGAATGTTTGTTAACACTACCTGACTGTTTCTACACATATTCCTGGATTCCTAGTTAATATTATGCACATACCTCTCAATCTCTTAATGCACACACTCTAGACAATGCTTGACAACATGGGGGTACAAATAGGGACGTATTTTCAATATTGCTCTTATAAACTTTGAGAGTTCCTAGAGTAACAGGATTTGTTTTAATATACATTTTCTGAAGGATTTGAGGTCTGAAAATCAAATGTATGTCATTATTTACTGACTACAATTCTGGGATCACCCCAGTGATTTGCCAGGGAGGCAGAGGAACAGGCCAAATATATGAGCCAATTATCTGGACATTCTGCAAAAATCTGTACAGTTGAGAGGTATTATTATGCAACAGCTTACTACTACCACTCCCATGATTCAAATCATGGCTGTGTATGCTAAAAAGACAACAATTTGAGTTTCATCACAGTGAGCTATTTAGAAACTGCTGTCTGCTCTTTCAGTGTTTTATGTCTAAGTCTCTCTTGGTTGTACAATCAGACCTTGCACTTACAACAGTCTTAGACAGACATTCATAGACATATTTTTTATGTAGCACAGTGTGGGTAACAGTGGTTAACACAACATTACTATTCAGAGACTGCAACACTAAATGCCATACAATACCAGAGTAAACACAACCAGTCCAGGATTTAGAACTTTATTGCCAGGCAGTTATGGTTTTATTAAAATATCATCACCTATATGGGACTATTACTGTCATATTGTTGGATTTATACAGTACAACCCATACATGGTTTTTATACTGCCAGGTGACTCTATACTACTTTATATTTATTTGGTATGACTACTACAAGCAGGATTGTTACTCACCAGACTCGTGATGCAGCCTTTTCAACCTGCTGGCATGGGCTTCCTAATTCACAGCCCGCTCAGCTGCAGCTGTAAAGGGAATAGAGAAATATTTAGGCACACCTATGCATCACATACACAGGCTGGACTTTGGTAAACAGTTATTGATATGAATACTTACACACTGATGGGACATTACCACTCTTCCTTGCTTCTTGGATCCACTGGTTCTAGATCTCCCTCTTCCTCTGCTTCATCTGCATAGTGGTGCCGGACCTGATCAACAGTCCGAGGGATACCAGTGGTACTGGTGAGAGCATGGGCAAGATGGTCCCAGGCTTCCACTCATTATTGTGAGCCCTGGTACAGGCCCTGCAGAAGTCTCTCATCATGGTTATTTACCAGGAGTCTTACCATGACCTTGGATTCCTGTATGCCCCAGTGCTGCGCCCAGAAGTGCATGCCCTCACCAACACCTGCCATACTGCCTACAGTGGGAAGCTGCAACCAGTTATGAGCTATATTCCCACCTGCGGAATTTTAAATAAGGCTGATTTCCCACCCTTTGCCATGATTGGATGGTTTTGAATATGCTGAGCTAAGCTAAGCTACAGGCAAAGATGCTTAGCTGAGGTTGGCAGTGCTTAAAGGGGCAGGTTTAGCATTGCTTACCAATGGGCAAATCCACTTAGCTGGGCTACTCATTGCTTAGCAGTCATATTTACTCAATGCTTACACCTGGTAAGCAGAGCTGTGCAATCCTTAGCATTGCTCATTTTTTATTTTACAGACTATCTGCTGTATGGGATTGATTCATCATTCATTACATATTAGAAATCTGTTTACTGTATCTGACATCCCCCAATGTGCTTTCATTACATTTATTCATGTGTAACTATACTGTATGGGGCACTTGCATTTATATGGGGGTTTCACAACTTTATTACACTGACACCGCACATCTGGACCTACTACAGAACTCTGGTTAACAAATATATGTTATTTTGTAGCTAATTATAAAAAAAGTTTATGTACTGCTTTCACATGTAAAATACAAATTGGTTACAGTGGGGACTGAACCAGCAATGGCTGCTTTCAAAGCATACGCTCTAAGCACTACACTATTGCAGCACTGCTCAAGTTGGATGTCTCTTGCTATTTAACTTCTTGCACTGTATAAGTTGGACTAAACGTAGCTAAGCAATGGGCACACCCACGCAGCTACGATTAAACTTTATCGCATTTATAAAAAAAACTTATTTGTTTTGCTTTTTATTTGTACCCTTCAGCATATTCCTGCTAATGCTAAACCTGTTATCCTATCAACTTTCTGCTTTGAGGGACGATTGTCCCTTATGGCTTTGTCCAGATTCCTTACTCTGATGGGTTGGGAGGTGTGGGCTATATGCTTATGCTAAACCTATTATTCCAGCAACTTTATGACTTGGTAGAGATGATTGTCCCTTATGGCTTTGTCCAGATTTCCTACCCTGATGGGTTGGGGGTGTTATGAGCGTTCTTCCTCTTTTGAAATTGCCAAACGGCAATTCTGGAGTGCAGGGGGCGGGTGTATTGTGAGAGCTCTGCTCTTAGACACACCACCTGCACTCGTAAACAGAATAATGCCCATTTTACAGCACGGCAGTGCGCCTTCATACATATGCATGGCGCACTGCCATACTGCACAGGAACAGTCCCTGCTGTGCAGGAATAACTTATTCCTGCATGCTGCTTGCTGAATCCAGGGGATTATTTATCCATACCTGCATCTAGTCACAACCCCTTTTGCCCATTTTTACATGTTGCTAGAAAAATCCTCAAGCTAGAAAACCTGAAAGTTCAGAAAGGCTTCAGGAATTGCCTTTATATTCTGTATCGGATATTAGTCTGTCAGGCAATGACTCATCTGGATGTGCTTGAAAGTTTAAGACTAAAAGACACTGCAAGTACAACTAACACCAAATCTTGACATCTTATTTAAAAAAAAACTATTGTCAGCAATAAAAAAATGACAAATACATTACACCGCCATTAGTAAAATGAAAAAAAGGCTTCCACCACAACGAAAAGTTCACTGAGAAGTTCTGTTAAAATGTAGGCTTTAATAAAACAAAGAAATAAAAAGCACAAAGTACATTTTAACAGAACTTCTCAGTGAACTTTTCATTGTGGTGGAAGCCTTTTTTCATTTTACTATTTTTGCCTATTAAGGCTTCCTCTGGAGGTATTTTTTGGTTTGGTTGTTTACACCACTATTAAGTTTCCACCTGTAGTCTGAAAATGTGAAAAATCAGTCATTAACTTCTTTTAAAAAAGTAATCTTAATATGTATATTGGAAATAGAAAATATTAACATGGGTTTACAAAAATCGAGCTTCTTAAATGCCAGTTGACCATAAGTTTTACAGTCAAACCTTTCAAACCATAAACCAGTACAGTGGAATAACTCCATTATTTCAGAAATAGAATACACATATAGTTTTGTACTGGGCTGCTCAATTGTTTTTTTATAATGTGTAGACAGTGGTATCATACAGCAATATGTCCTACAGCTGTATTGTAGGTAAGTGACATTAACTTTCACTCTTAGTCGCATAGTAAGTCAGTATGATATATGACATAAAGTGAATTTCCTTCACATAAAAGTTTATAGATCATAAATTGCTAGAGAAAGAAGTAGACAACTGGAAATGAGGAAAAATGTTTTGACAACACACAGAGTTGGGACTGGTAAAGTGAGAAAATATGCCTTGCTGTTCATAACGTATTTTGTTTTTGAAATAAAAAGCTATTCAGGCATTCTGAATGAAATAGCAGGTAGAAGACTACATCTGGCTACACCTGACAGCATGGTTTGCAGGTACAGTACAATGCAAGTCTGTGGTTGTGAGCTTTCATTCACTATCATGAGCATCTTCCAGCATTCTTGTTTTTTGAAATATATTTTCAGGCAATCTTTTTGGTAAATTGTGTTCCACCCTTTATCATACCTTTATACAGGAATTACAAAAAGTGCTATTATATTTTGGTATGAAAACTGTTTGTAGGAGACATGCAAACTAAAAAAGAAAAAGACTTTGCATATAGGAAATGAGATGTCAGATTTGTTAGTAAAGCTGTTTGTGGTTAAACCATTAGCAAATACATCATAATGATTTGCAAAAGGCTTATAGTGCTTATTTAAATGATGGGAATGTCAGGATGTGGTGTCACTCACTCTGCTTTCAAATGTCTTTTTCAAATAATATGCATATCAGCACCTTGTTTCACATTTTTTGCTATCACTAATTCAGACAATTAATGAAGGCATCACTAATTCCAGAAATGATGGCTAAAGAAAATGTCTTGACACCATTTGAATCATGCTGTGGTATACAGGGTCCTGATAATGATGACATTAGGAACTATGTACCTGGAATGGTACATTCAGATGACAAGCATGCCCAAACATAACTAGTGCATATTCTAAAGAAATGTGACAGCAAATTTCTTAACTCTGGATAATAAAACACTGTACCGAATATCAGAAAACAAGTACCAGACTGCTGTAATGCCAGTCACGTTCAATATCTGCTTCAGTAAAAAAAATTGTCAAAATCATTTCAGCTTCTTTCTTTGTTTCTTTTTTGTATTGTGTTTTTTTCCTCTTTGATCGACAAGTATACTTTGAAATCCTTCAATTTCCTTTTACAGTTTTGTTGCCACTTACTGTTTACATGGTTGACACACTGGACTCACACAAACGTATGCTATGTTCAATTTATACATATATATATATATATATATATATATATATATATATATATATATATATATATTTATATATATATATATATATATATATATATATATATATATATATATATATATATATATATATATATATATATATATATATATATATATATATATATATATATATATATATATATACTCACACATGGGTGTGTATGTACCACACTCTGCACGGAATCAGTTATACCAGCTTTGGTAGATGGTAGGACAACTAAACTCAGAAAAGGACAACAATACTCGGTACTATCTGAGAAAACATTAGTGAAAACAGTTTATCGGTGTTACCTTATCACTTTTGACTACTGATTTTTTTCTTAGTTTTTATATATATATATATATATATATATATATATATATATATATATATATATATATATATATATTACATATATTTATATTTATACTAACTCCAAGATCACCTAAGACCAGGGTAAAGGTGAAACTCCCTTATCCATGTAAAGAACCCATTAAGTACAGAGAAAGTTATTAGGGACCTGGGGACCCAAGTTGATAGCAATCTCTCCTTTGAAAACCACATTGCCAAAGTGGTTAGAAAGACCTTCTACATAGCCCACCTCATCACGAAGGGTTTCACATCTGGATCAAGAGAGGTAATCGTGCCCCTTTATTCATCCCTCATCAGGCCCATCATAGAATACAATGCCCCTTTTGGGATGTACCTTACCCGACACCTGCAGCAATTAGAAAGACCCCAAAAGTATCTCACCAAGAGGATCAAGGGTCTCAAACAGATGCCATATGCTGCTCGGTTAAAAACTCCAGCTCTACTCAGTTGCATACCGCCTACTTGAGGCGATCTATGCCTGACATACAAAGCTATGTCAAATCCAGAATTAATGGACATGCTCCACCTCAGTAAATCTAAATCCCTTAGAGCCATACGCTCGAGGGACTTGAACCTCAGCACAGAAATAAATAGAACTTGCTGGAGGGACAGGTTCATAACCCAGAGGCTCCCTTCACTCTGGAATAGAATTCCAGTTCATGTGAGGCAGAGCACCTCACTGAATCTCTTCAAGAAGAATCTCGATAGGTGGATGGAGGATCGTAGGTTTGTCCCAGGGATTACTCCCGTGTCACTATTAGACAGAGACACAGTAAACTAAACCTTAAAAAGGGCACAGTATACTCAAATCAAGGGGTGGCGTAAGCCATACAGAATCGGGCTAGGCTTATAATTGCCCCAGGGCAGATAGCCTAGTATGAACCTATGAACCTATGAACCTAAGAAATTTAACAACACCCACCCACTTATCAAAAACCTTTACCAAAGCTGTTGAATAAGCCTATAATTTGTATTGTTATATAAACAAACAGAAACACCTGTATCCATATGCAACTATGCCACAATTATAGTGGGAAATTCAGTAATAAATCCTTCTGGTAGAATTCTTGTGTAAACTGTAAGATTAAACTGACACTTATTATATATAAGAAGCCCTCTTCCTTCACTCTCCACAAAAGGGATCTTAAACAGATCAACAAAAATCTCAGATAGTCCAGTAAAAGTTGTAAGGCTACCTTGGAAATCAGAGGTGTTGACTCTAGCCAAGACAATCACCAGGCCTTCTTTAACTGTATTAGAAAGCTTAGACATAGCACTTTGCTTGGATCTACTAATAGTACCATTTATTCTGACACTGTGACTATTCTTAACACTGTAACTGACAAATTTAGTTCCAGAATCATCCTACCTAGTCAGCTCTCATTCCCACCTCACTGTTTACTAAAATACACCTCAGCAAATTTTCTCTTGATCAAGTGCTATCTGCCTATCAAAGATAAATAATATTGTTTCCAGTGGAATGGAAAATATATCTGGCTGCTTTCTACTAAGGCCAGATTTAGGTTTGCTCTGCCCCTTCTGAACCTAGACAGCCTTATCTTCATTGGTTACATGTTAAGCATTTGAGTGATTGCTAATCTTCTGCCATTTTGTATGGATGGTCCTATCACAAATCCAGGTAATTATAGATCTATATGTTTCCTTAGTGTTATATGTAAAGTCACAGAGCATATGTAGCTGAACAATGACACTGGAAACCTTCAGTCCCTTGATCCAAATCAATATGGATTTCTTAAAAGCAGTGCTGGTCTACTCAATCTAATTGACATCTATAAAAGAGGTAATGAAGCCATTGATGTAGCCACTCTGTCAACACTGCCTCTCAGGACTTGGAAAATGCTTTTGATGCAATCTTCCATGCAGTTATTATCAATAACTCAGCATTAACCCCTACAATTGTCAACTGACTCATTGGCTGTGCTCAGACAGTAAGGATCGCAGGTTCCTCTTCTACACATGCAAAAAATGTTACTAGTGGTATCCCTTATCTGGCCCCATTTTGGCCGCCTCCTCTTCTCAACTACTTTTCAGAATTAAAAGGCTATGACTGAGTAAGTTTGCTGATGACTGTAAAATGCTTGCTGTCGTGCTCTTCAATTTAAGAGCACCCATTCAAACTAGGACTTGAGTATGCTAACATCTGATGTACTGACCACAGGCTCAAGCTTAATGCCAAAAATATGGTACAATTTTATTTGTAAAGCAAGATTTCTCAAATTAAACTAAAAGCACCACCCTGTTAAAATTGTTAAACTTTTTAGATAGTTTCATTGAAATCAAATTCATTTGCCCATGTTGTTTCAGTCATAGTCAGGAAATCTTTCTACTTGGCATAGTTTATTTTCAAAGGCTTTTCTTTTAGGAATAAGGAAGTCATAATTCTTCTCTATGCAGCTTTCATCATGTTTGTCATTGAATACAATGCCCACTTTGGTGGATAACTTTCTCAATATCTTGCCCAATGAGAAAAGCCTCAAAGATTCGTAAACAAGAAAATTACTGGACTAAACTCCTTAGCTATTCCAACAGATTAAAAGTCCTGTCACTATATCCTTTCTCATACAGTCCACTTCATAGTGATGTATGCTCAGCCTTCCACATAATGAAGGACCATGCCCTGCTTAATTTCCTTCATGTAAGCTCTATTAGCAGCATTATGAATGCTCACACTAATGACTCCCTTTTATTTGCACTTATCTGTGAAATAAAGCCTTTTCATCTATTATATTTTTTTTTGTGCACAAAATATTTATAGAGTTTACTAATTACTGACTCACATGTAACACTGACTCTATGAGACAGAAGAGGAACCATATATGCCTTCCACTTCATGGCCCATTGCAGAGAAAAGTACTCTTACCAGTATTTCATTTGTTTCATCTCATTTGGTGGCCACAAGAAATCATGCAAACATTTGTCTCCAGGCAGGCTAACAAAATGGTTTCGACATATCAACTACCTAATGTGGCTTAAATCTCATCAAGTCAGAAAAATTGTTTTTTGTTTTTTTTTTGCCTCGGCTGAACAAATTTAATTCAATCAAGTACATTTTATCAGTGAAAGAATTCAACTCTGAGCATGTGCCAATATCAAATATGGTGTGGTTCTGGTTTATAACTGACAGGTCATTTTGGTATTGCTAATTGAATTTATCTTAGTTCAGATCCGATATTAGAAAATTCTTCCTATATTTTCCTGAATTATTCTTGATCAAGTCAGAAATGTCAGGATACACCAACAAGTCTACCAAATGGTTAACTGTTATTTGCAACAACGTGGTGGTTAAGTAGTAATGATGTAAATACTTCAGCGTCTCACACCTAAGGGAAAATATATTTTAGAAATCATACTGCATTATGGACCAGAAACTTTCTTAAAACTCTATACCATATATTAGTCTTAAAAAGGCAGTCACCAGGATTCAATAAACTCCATACAGGAATAGTGCTATTCCAGCATGTAGTGACAGGTGTCCATTTCCACATAGCCTTAACAGCAGCGCGCCTTGCATATTCATGAAGGCATGCTACTGCTAAGGCTAAGTATACTCAAACACTACTGAGTGCAGGGGGCGTGTTTAAGTAGTATCAGCACATCCTAGCATGCTCCCTGCACTCTCAAAGTGCCGTACAGCACTTTTTAAATGCATTTCGGTGTCCATGGACACTGAAAGCAAATATAATAGTAAAACAATGTCTGCAGATACTGAAATAGATAGGAGATCATGAAATAAATGCAGGGGGTGTGTGACAGATACTGTCACTCACCCCCTGCATTATCAAAGTGCCGTGCAGCACTTTCAAGTGCTTTCAGTGTCTGCGAACACTGAAAGCAGCTATGTAGATAGGAAGCAATGCAGGGGGTGTGTGACAGGTACTGTCACACACCCCCTGCATTGTCAAAGTGTCGTACGTCACTCTCCAAGTGCTTTCAGTGTCCATGGACAATGAAAGCAGCCATGTAAATAGGAAGCAGTGCAGGGGTGTGTGACAGGTGCTGTCACACACCCCTTGCATTGCAAAAGTGCCATATGGACATACCCCTCAGCTGTACAGGTTTTCTCAGAATGTCCAGATGTCTGCAGTGCCTTATATTTTTGGTGTGTTCTCCCAAATATCTGTCCTTACCTGGCAAGTAGCAGAGGATTGGAGTCATTAAATAATGACAAACATTTGAGTTTAAGACTCCACATCCTTCAGAAAAGTCATGCTAATGCAAAACATATTATTCTATCAACTTTCTAAGTTTGTAAGAGCAATATTTAAAATCTATCCACTGTTTGTCCCCTTACAATTGCCCTTACTGTGACTGACAAGAAGTATTGATACATGCATATAAAGTGATTTTATTAATTTCCTTTTTATTCCATTTTAAGGTATGTTTAAGCGTAGATGAGTGTGTTTGTGCATTAGGGCTTTCTGCTCAGCATTACTGAAACATCTCATAGCAGCTAAATAAAAATGTATAGCGAAAGTCTCAATGATAAGATAGTGTAGTGGTAAGAGTCTAAGTTGTGCATGCAGGCATTCATGGTTCGAGTACGAAAACAGGCACTTTACTTTTACATGGCAAAGCATTGTTAAAATTTATTTTTTATGTTAAATTATGTAGTAAGTGATATTTGTCACCCAGGGTAGTGTAGCTGGTCCAAAATGGAAGTGTGAGTGAATATAACATGTGAAATCACCTGTTTATACACAAGTGTCCCATACAGTATAGTCACACCCCAAGGTAATGTAATGAAAGCACATAGGGGGATGTCATGTAAAACAAATCATATACACTTAATAATATGTCAGTAATGATGACTTAATCTACAATCATGATATTTTTTTAAATGAAAACTGAGCAATGCTAAGCAGTGCTCAGCTATGCTTAGCTGGTTTAAGCATTGTTGAGACATAAATTCTAAGCAGCAGTTTGCTCAGCTAAGTGGATTTATGCACTGTTAAACAGTGCTGAGCATTTACCCCTTTAAGCACTGTTCAACTCATCTTAGTGGATTTGTGCACTGTTTAGCTGAGCTTAGCATTTTCAAAATGGTCCAATGACAGCAAAGGGTGGGAATGTGGCCTTATTTAAACCATGCAGGCAGGAATACAGCCAGAACCTCTTGTAGTTTGATCTGTGCAGGAACTTTGTCAGGTGTTGGAGAGGGCTAGTGCTTTAGGGTGCAGTGCTGGTGCATTTTGGAGTCCAGGGTCATGGCTGGGGTCCTGATATCAAACCATGATGACAGACTGCTGCAGAGCCAGTACCAGGGCACACAGTATAAAGTGGAGGTTTGGGACTGTCTGGCATGTGTCCTCACCAGTGCCACAGATATCCCCAAACTGGTGAGCAGGTATGGCATCACTATGCCGACCTAAACTGGAGGAAGGGGATGCTCTTGATCCAATGGATCTAAGATGCTTGGGACAACCAGTTTGTAAGTATCACAGATATAGGTGTACAAGATTCTAGCCTGAGTATGTAATAGACAGGTATGCATGATGTTTGTTTCTCATCCCTACAGCTGCAGCGGAGAGGACTAGTAACATTGAGGCTCATGCAGACAGACTGACATGGATCCACCGACATGCTGGTGAATACAGCTCTATCTTACAGTATATCATGGCATAAAGTAGAAGGAGTGCATTGTTTACTGCCAGTAGGTATAGTGTATACAATGTTTAATGAATAAATGACATTGGTCACACTAATAGTGATTCACAGGATATCCATTAACAAAAATGTTATTTCACTGTAATAAAGATGTATACCACATGCTGTTGTGTTTACTCTGGCATGTGGTTGTAGAAATAGAATTTGTACAGGTTCTTCACAGCAAATATTGCATTGACAACATGAAGTAACTGAGGCTGTTCTGAGAACCAGCCAGTATACAAAGCACTAGAATATAAAGGAAATGTGAAATACTGTATGCACTGAGTTCTGAACCCTGAATAGTAATATCTACAGTATTATAGTGTCCCCTGCTGAATTGCATTCTTATGTTAGCCTTTGCTTTTCAGATTGTATCATTTCAAAGGCTTAATACACAGTACAATAACTATCTGCCACGCATGAATGTCAGGATTATAAGGTCAGACTGTCTAACCCAGAGACTATTAAGCAGAAATCAGTCAAGCAAGAGATATCAGTTTCCCAGTAGCTCAGTGTGATGAAAAATAGCCCTGTTGTTCATTTTAGCACACCCAGACATGGTTTAAATCCAGGGAGTGGTACTGGGATGTATGCATATATACACTAAAGAAATCCTGAATATTTCTAAAAACAGTCAGAAAGTGTTAACAGATATTTTCTCCACAGGTCTTACAGGTAAAGAAATGTGTTTAGTAGCTGTATGAAGGGTATACTAATACACAGTGTACAATTGTTCCACTGTCCAAACCCATATGCCTGCAAATAACAGCAGGATAGGTACATACACCATACAGTCTCCCTGATACATGTCCCTCAAGTGTCACACTGTCACAGCTAGTGGTCATTGCTGACAATAACCTTGGACACAGATAGGAATCCAGGGAAGCAGGCCAGTAGTAGACTCACACAACATCAGTGCAGGGTACCCCTTCTCTGTCAAGTATATAACTCTGACATGTACAAGAGCTCTCCAGTAATGTAGCCATTGTTCTCCCAGTCTGTCCCATACCATTACAGATTGACAGTCTAATGGGTATGTGCGTGCTACAGAAGCTATGGGCCATAGGTAGATCTAAAGTGAGGGCAGAGCTGTATAGTATTGAGCAGTACTGTTGTGAAGAATAGAAGCCAATACAATTGTTAATGGACTTTTTTCTCTCCCCCCACCCCTTATCTGCATCAATAATTATTATTCATTTACTATAGGTATGTTGTTCTCAAAACCTATTGTCAGGGCATGTGTTCTATTATTGTATCATATATTTAATTGGTGGTATATTAATATACCTTGTTCAAATACTATTATTGGTGGTCTGTTGCTGTTAATGTAACTTGCACGCTGTTAAAATGCTTGCTGTTGTTCTGTTTATGCATGTGTTCTGTTTGCTATGCAACTGTTTAAAATCTGTTGGTTTGGGTTAATTGGAACACCCAAGCATGCTGTTATAACTAATTTTTAAATATTTTGCTCATGACTTACCAATATATCTTGGATAACCTCAACACCATAGCACATTTGGGAAGGCAGATTGTGTCGGATCCGCCTGTCCCACCTCATCTGGCCATGGCACCAGGTCTCAGCATGTCTGGGACCCAACCTGGAACTTCCTCATCTGCTGGTCCTGCACCAACTTTGGGTGGAACCGTCTCAGGGACAGGGCCCATCGCAAGTTCCGAGGTATGGTGCGCAGCATCATCTGCTCCAAGTTGGATGGATGGCTGCACCAGATAGAGGGCCACCTGGTGCACCTAGAGGGGCAGGCTGTCCCTGTTGTCCAGCCCCCAGCACAGCAACCTTTGGGCTGTGAAGGTGCAGTGGTTACTGCCCATGGGTGGGGACCTCAGTCCCACTGTATCCATTTGGGGTCTCATGGGCCTCTGATTCCCAACCACTCTCCCTATCCAAGGTGTTTACCCCCCTCATGTGCCATATACTGCCCCTGTCTGCTGTCTTGTGTGTCTTGTCTGTCTGCAAATGCAACCTATCCTATCCAACCTACCTCTAAAACATACCTACAGGCCTTCCCCAACATCCCACTCTCACCTTAATAAAAAAGGGCATCTGTCCAACAAAAAATTCATTACCCTATACATAGCTCTACATTTCATCCCTATGTCCAGTGACATAAATAAATCAGCACTGAAATTACTCTACAAATGTATGGTGCCAACACCCCTCCCTGTGGGGTGTGATGCTGTAAACCCAAAATTTTCCACATCAGTCACAACTGTTGCTGCATTAGAAATGTAGAGCTATGCTCCTTTTCTACACACATCCTGCAAATCCCTAGCTGGTTTTCCTAATGTTTTACCCCGTGCTTGCTCCCATTTAACCACTTTCCTATCACCCTGTTTTTTTTCTCTTTTATTAAAATTAGCACGGGTGTAAGTGGGAGTAAGCACTGCTAAGTGAAGCTAAGAGGACTTAACCGTCTGTTCGCATCACTTAGATTCATGCAAAACTACACAAACCCACTTACAACTACTTAAAAGTGCTTTAATCACTCTGTCTCCATCAACCCTTGTTCTGCCCAGCAACAACATAATCAGCCCTGCCAAGTCTGAAACAAAGGACACTGTGCACTACAATCACAGCAATGTACCACTACACCATCAGAGCTGTGAGGATTTGTAATGCTTTTACAAACATATCATGCATTATGGTCATTTAACATTAATGAAAAAAAAATCACCATTACCAAGTCTTGAACCTAAGACACTGTGCACTATAGTCATTTAACATAAGGGAAAAATACATATCTATAATACTCTTATGTACATATATATATATATATATATATATATATATATATATATATATATATATAGGTTTACTATTACAATGCCGACGTAGCATTGTATACCTATGAACTATTCAAACTACAGATGTTTGAATAGTTCATATGTGTACAAGCTACATAATCGAAAGCTACATATGTGAATGTACTGTGCATTTGCAAATATGACCGTTCAATTATGTACAGGGATCGCTGTACAGTGCAGTAAGGGAAATACATCCCTTTCCTCACTGTAGTGTGATCGTGGAGTTGGAATATATAGTTGGGGGTGGAGGATGCAGGGGGGCTTGCCCCCTGCATAAACGGGATGTTAGGTGTACTAGTTAGGGAGTTACAGCAAGGGTGGAATTGCTGTTAAGTGCCATAAAATGTCATGTTCAACATTTTCGGCATAAACAGCTGAGTTTTCACATTAGGGCTGTTAGGTAATGTGCACTTTCAGTGACATAGTTCTCTGTTAAGTACCTTTTTAACTTTGATATTTTAATAGTAAACCATATATATATATATATATATATATATATATATATATATATATATATATATGAGATATATATATATATATATATAGATATATATATATATATATATATAGGTTGGTACTAGGCTGTCGGCCCTAGGGCCTATACAAGCCTAACCATAACAATTCCCTGGATATTTCTTCCCACAATATTTACTTCCCTGGACCCCTGTCTAGCAGGGTGACTGATGTGATCCCCGGGGTGAATTTCCTATCTCCCATCCAATCGTCAAGGTTCCTTTTGAAGAGGGACAAGGAGGCACTCTGCTTGACATGTATGGGCAGTCTATTCCAGAGTATTGGGAGTCTCTGGGTCAGGAACCTATCTCTCCTGCATGTTTTGTTCATTGTGATGACAAGGTTTAGATCCATGGAGCGTGTGGCTCTGAGGGATTGGGATTTCTTTAAGTGGAGCATGTCCAACAGCTCAGGGTTTGATATGGCCTTGTATGTTAAGCAGAGATCACCTCTGAGTAGATGATATGCCACAGAGTAAAGCTGGAGGTTTTTTAGATAGTCAGCATAGGGTATCTGCTTTAGGCTTGTGATTATTTTAGTGAAGTATTTCTGTGACCTTTCCAGCTGTTGCAGATGTCTTGTGAGGTACATACCAAATGGGGCATTGTACTCTATAATGGGTCTAATGAGGGATGAATACAGTGAGACAATGACCTCCTTTTTTCTGGATGAAAAGCCCTTGATAATGTAGTGTGCCACATAGAAGGATTTCCTGACTATATATATATATATATATATATATATATATATATATATATATATATATATATATATATATATGTATATGTATATGGGGTCCCTATTGTTTGGTCGAATTTACATTTGGCTGAAAGTCATTTCAGGCAGCAAATTTCACTGAAAGCTCGCTTCACTGAAAACTCATTTGGTCAAAACACATTTCATCCTAAGTGATATATGGCCCCTGCCCCACTGTAGTGCGACCCTGGAGTGAAAATATAAAGTAAGGAGGGGTGTGGGGGGCATAATCCCCCACCTATTTTAAATATTCTAAAGTATGGATATGGATATTGATGACTTCAATGAAAAGCTATTATTATAATACAATTTTTACATAAACTATGTGGCTGTGCCCCCACCACACACCCCCTTACTTTATATTCTCACTCCAGGGTCACACTACAGTGGGGTAGGGGCCATATATCACTTTCAACGAAATGCGTTTCCATCAAATGCATTTTCAGTGAAGTGAGCATTCAGTGAAATGAGCTGCCTGAAGTGACTTTCAACCAAATGTCAAATGTAAATTCGACCAAGCATAGTAGACCCATATATGTGTGTATATATATATATATATATATATATATATATATATATATATATATATATATATATATATATATATATATATATATATATATGTATATATATATATATATATATATATATATATATATATATATATACTCAACCTCTCACTGCAAGACATATGCAAAAAGCCTGACTAAGTGGGGGGGGGGGGGATAAAGGGCAAACAATAGTGACATATTTGAAATATGGCTGTTATATGCTTAGAAGTCTGCTCGGATAGCATGGTTTGTTTTAACATATAGTTTCTGATAGATTCCAGGTCTGAAACACAAATGATTGTCATCATTTACTGATGTCAATGCTCACATCATCCTAGTGATTTGTCAGAAACCCACAACTGGAATGGGGAACAGGCCAAACATATGAGCCATGCATCTAGACAGTGTATAGACATCTAGACAGTGTAGATGTATGACTGCAGTCATGTAACAGAAGAGAAAAAAACTGAGAGCTGCCAGCCATTTCACCCAGCACCTTCTGAACTACATTCTGACCAACACAACACTACCCCAAATCAGCTCTGGGGAATTACCCAAGCATTTGCAAATATATTATGCACTACAGGGAGGTAACTGTAGCAGAAAGCAGACATTGATGAGAAATTGTCCACTCACAACCATTGCACCACAGTCACAGCAACATACAAGTACCCCAACTGAAGTCTAGAGTATAACTACTGTTTGAACAAACATATGCTGATTGACAGTCACACACTATACTGACATATACTGCCCCAAGTCACAGTATACTGGGAATCCTGAGGTGTTACAGGACATTTCTCAGTCTGCCCCTACAAACATATACACCTGATTGACCACCAGCAACTGCAGCAGCATGCACAGTCAGATAGAAAAGGATCTATGGCACTCACATCTGCCACTCTCCCTACTCAGCACAACAAACATTTACACACTACACTGCTACACAATCTTGACAGTCTGTTAACAATGGCCAGGCATACATAACTCTCAACTGTACAGATTTCCACAGAATGTCCAGGGTGTGGGACCATATTTATGGCCACTGCTGCATACCACTTCTAGGAGTCTGCTAAGTCACTGGGATGATATCAGGAGTGAAGTCACTAAATCATGATATACCATACCTCTGAACCTCTTACTGCAAGACATCTGGACAAAGCCTGACATACTTGGGGGACAGGAGGCTGAAAAGAGGGACATATCTCACATAATGGTGTTACAAACTCAAACAGGTGCTGGTGGCACAGGGTTTGTTGTAACATAACATCCCTGAAGGATATGATGTTTGAAACACAAATAGATGTCAACATTTACTGACTTCAATCCTCACATTATCCTATTCTCAAAAACAGAAATTGTCTGAAAAACAGACCAAACATAAGAGGCAAATATCTGGGCATTCCGTGGACATCTGGATAGTTGAGAGGTCTGTCCGAAACATATTACTGTAAGATATCATGTCATGCAAAAAACGCATGCCCAGACAAACCCTGTTAATCTAGCAATCTTCTATGTGTCTAACAGCAATTCTTACTTACAATCTGTACCCGATGCTGGACATTTGTCCCCATTTTGTTGGGTTGTCCCCACATTTCTTGTTCTAAGAGGTATTTCTACCTACCTTCTGTGAAGCCGTAGCCCCACACCTCCATAATGTCCTCCTCACAGGCAAGGAAAAGGGGCAAGGCTCACATGAAGGACCTAATTATAGCACTGTGTTGCTATGGCATTGGCTAATGGAAAGGAAACACAGCTGCTCTGGATGCAAGTAGCAAGTGGGAGACACCAATTGGTACACAGGCCATCACGTGCTCATGATCATTACCTACAAAAGGTAAGCTGCTGCCTATGCAAAACAGGTCTGAACCCATCTAAACAAATACAGACTATGACTACACAAACCTAAACATTTGCATTATTCTGAAGAAACCCTTCAGCACTATAACAGGTATGTCAATCAATTAAGCATGTAATGGAATGCAAAAGGCGGGATGCAATAATGTGAAATAGGAAGTTAAATACTAGATCACAACAACAGTTGCTGGACTCACATGTTGCTGTCTGGCACCTTTGGCCATTTCTGCTGGCCTTGTCTGCAGTGACATAGATCACAGCGCTGGCCCCTGAGCCACTCCAGCAAAGGTCAGCTCATATATGACCACTACTGGAGTGTCTGTTGTCCAATACTGACTGTGACACTGCTAGGCCAGCTACCTGGGATGTTGCAAATATTCATATGCCACCTGTGAATGCTACCATGATACATATTCTTGTCTTACAAATGGAAGAGACTTATATAGTGTATGTGCATAGTAAACAACTGGTGCATAAGTGTGTGTTGAACTGTAAGTTATATGCTGAGCTCATACCTTTCAACTGTCCAGAGTGTTGCAGACTGACCACATGTTTGCCTCATATTTGTAGACAATACCTCATACAGTTGTGCATCGTCTGGTAAATCACTGGCAACCCAGTGAAGACTGAAGTCATAACATAATATCATACATTTGAATGTCAGATGTCTTATCCTGTGGAGTATTCCTGTGAATGTGAAATGATCTGTGTGTGCTACAGCTAGATTTATAAAGTTTCACTATCTTCCGGCCTTTGCCCACCATTGATGTGTGCCTTTGTGCAGATGTCTTGCTCTAACAAAGCTAGGAGTCTTAGCATGAAACCATGTCATTGCAAGCGTACCTTGTCCTAGAGGATGCTGACATTTGTGCAGTCACTGACATCTGGTCTGCAGCTGTTGAGAGCACACTAACCTTTCCATGTTCCCACCATACGTTTAGACTCAAAATGGAGGGCTAGAATTCCACAGGAGGTGGAGTTTTAAACATTATTAGACACATACACACCTCCAGGCTGGCCAAATAGTATGATGCATGGGAGACATCACAAGTGCAGTTAACTGCTGACAAAACACCTACTCAGATCACAGCTGACTACAGACCTCCAACCATGACTCTGGACACCCACTACACCTATCGGAACTTGCTTGAATCTGTCAAGATTCAACCATCTACCCTGCTCCTGGGTAACTTCAACTACCCAACCATAGCGTGCATGACCTATTCTACCTGAACATCAACCCACAGAGATTCCTCGGCTTTGTCAATGGCAATGCATTGGATCAGCTGGTCAACACTCATAAGACAGTTGGAAATATACTGTACCTGGTCCGAACCAACATGAGTAGCCACTGTAGCACTCCTACAGTGTCATCCTCCTTGGTAATATCTGACCACATAGCCATCACTGCTGAGGTCACCATCTCCCCCCCCCCAATCAGGGTCAAACAAAAATAACTTTCCAAAATGGACAGAGCAGGTAGAAGTAGCTTCACAGCCACTGTCCCATCAGTTGGAACTAGCAGTAGTGTCCAAGCCTATACCACAATACTATGTGAGCACCTACATAGCTGTATAGCCTCAGCAATACCTGACAGGACAAAATCATCTCCCTCAAGATAGGGTAACCCTCTGTGGTGGACAGCAGCAATACACAAATACCATAATAGGTGGAAATAATTGCTGGACAGGGCCAAGAAGGAGTAGATGCCTAAATGGAAGCAATGTCACCTTGGTCTGAACAAGCAAATAATGTCATAAGTGAATTACCCTAAGGCTATATTTGAGTGCAAATTGGACACATCCACCAAGGCCAATCACTAGGCCTTCAACACATATGTCTGCAATCCCAGAGGCAACACCCAAATCTGATCTGTAGTGGTTGTCAATAACACCACATACACATATGACATAGATATAGCCAACCTGCTGCAGACAGGTTAAGTGTAAACATCACCCCCTGTCCCCCCATCAGTACACATGGACATGCACAGCACCTGCCCCCTCCCCTCATCATCAGGAAGCAGGTTTGTAATGCCCTCTCAAAGGCAACACAAAGAAGTCTCCATATGTTTGATACCATCCCTGGCTGCATCCTACATGAACTCAGGCACGAGCTCTCATCTCCATTACACACTGTAGTCAACTAAGGCCTGAGCACCAGTGTCATCCCATCTGTACAGAGGACAGCCACTGTCATCCCTATACACAAAGGTAGAGCACTCCACTGACCCGGCCAATCATATGCACATCAGCCTAAATAGCCTAATCTGCAAGGGCATGCAAGGCAATATCAAATACCTTATAAACAGGGACATTGACAACCTCAAAATGCTTGAGCCCACACAGTGTGGTACTGTCAAAGGGAGATCAGACATATTAAATCTGGTCAACTTCTCTGAAGCGGTCAACAAAGACAAGAATGAGGGGAGGATGGTGCACACTGCCTACCTTCACCTAGCCAAAATCTCTCACAATAATCCCCAGGCAGCCATGATACACCTACACAGCTAGGCATCAACCTGTATGTTACCAGATGGGTAGATAACTGACTCAATGATAGTACCCACTTGGTCAAAGTAGTGGAAGCCACTTCTAGAATTAGACTCTTACAGAGTGGTTTACCCCAAGGATCAGTCTGGAGGCCTCTAGTGTTTGAGACATACATTTCTGAGGTACAGGACAAAGCCAGTGGTCTGTGGCTGACCAGGTTTACAGATTATTGCAAGCTGGCCACTGTCTTACATTCCCCTACTGATGTGAGCATCCTCCAAGAGGCCAATACCCAAATTAATGACTGGTGCAAGAAGTATTGCCTCATATTGAATGCCAGGAGATGCATTTTTCCTGTTGTGGCAGTTGTCATCCACAGTAATAACAATGTACTGAGCATGTAATCAGGTGTAAGGTGACTTGTGCACCAAGGTTGGTAGCAACCTGACAGTTCCCCATCATGTGGGCACCATTGTATGGAAGGCTGTCTACGTCTACCTCACAAGTATGGGTATGTCATCCAGGAACCAGGAGGCCACAACATCTCTGTACTCCCCCCTTATCAGATGCATTACAGAGTACAATGGCTCCTTTGGCATGTACTTTCCCAAGCAAATGCAGCAGCTACAGAGACCACAGAGGTTCCTGACCAGTCAAATCTAGGGTCTGCAACATCTATCTTATACAGATAGGCTGAAAGCCCTGTCACTGCACTCAGTTTCATACAGACTGATCACAGGCAACCTGTGTCTGGCATACAAGGACATATCCAAACCAGCCTTGATAGCATTTTTGCATGTCTGTAAGACAAACCCCACTCACGCAACATGCACACAAGGCCCTCACCTGGTCTATGACATGTATAGTGCTTGTTGGTGGGATAGTGTAGTGTCCCACACAATACACTGTTTGTATAATACACTCCCTCCCCATGTCTAGCAGAGTATGTGTATATCCCTCTTTAAGAAGAAGATGGACAACTGCATGGGAAATGAAAAAGACACCCCTGGGATCCCATGTGTGTCCCAGCTGGACAGGGGAAATGGTGCTGGCTTTGAAGGACATGAGTGGAAGTCTGGGCTAGGCTTATGACGGCATCCATGCCAGTAGCCTGATATCATTTTATGAAGCTATGCACCTAGTTTCCTGTATGTATTGCAGACTGTCATGCAATATTGTCAGAAATGAATCCCTGTGAGTCTGAACTGTGTAGGTACTGCAGAGATAGAGTATTCTCTTGTTCCGTCATTAGTTATTATCACATATCATTACACCATGTCATTGTGTCTAGTATGAATAGCAGTAAGTCAGCTCTTACAGTACTTGCATATGCCCTTTGTGACACTGTATAGCTCACTGCAATAGCCTTGGTCTTGGTTACACTTACCGTTCTGCTAATAGGACCATCACACAGTAGGATTTGTCACCCTTTAGTGAGAGTCTTACAGTAGCTGTGAAAGAGATGGATTGCAGCAGGCAGAACTATGGTAAGGTCTGGCCTGAAGGACCCATAGGTGGCAAAGCTGTGCCAGACTTTACAAGGATTGTGTGTGTGTGTGTGTGTGTGTGTGTGTGTGTGTGTGTGTGTGTGTGTGTGCGTGTGTGCGTGTGTGTGTGTGTATGTGTGTGTGTGTGTGTGTGTGTGTATACCAGCAAATATAATACTGCAAGCTGTTAATTTATATATGTTGTTTCCTCTTGCAGATGAACATGGGAGGTTGATATCAGTGTCTTAGTGGCCTATCAAGATGATGGTGGTCATAGTGAGGCACAGGTGGGGTTGTTGGGGTCTGAATCTGTGCCATTGGTTGGTATCCCACCTTCACCCACAATGTCCCCATACAAAGTCAGTATGCCCACATATACCCAGTCCCCAGGAGCCACAGGTAATGGACAGTTGGAGGGTGATGGCATGGATCAGGCTAGTGTGGTGACTATGGCAAGTGTGAGTGTAGACACTAGAATTAGCTAGAGGGCAGGCAAGGTCACACACAGGCAGATGGACAGGGGTGCTTGACAGAGGACTGCTGCCCATCAAGCCCCTGTCATAAGTGCCACAGCAGGTGTCAACAGATGCATGTTATGGTCCATCATGGAGGCACAGGTGTGTACTGACCTCAACACCAGACAGATACTCAGGGTCATGAATACAGCACTTTATGCCATGTGTGACAACCTCCAAGGCATTTGTGATGCCATATGTCATTTCACATATGTTGTGGATAGATTGTGTGGTGAGACATTTTCACTGCTCAACCGTGCAATGTCTGTGCATGAGCATGTGGTGGGAGTAGGGCATCGGCCAGGTAGACGTGGGTCAGCAACATGATCAGCTGAGAACTCACGTGGTTGTGCACATTCACAGTCTGGTAGTGCCAGTACCACCAACACTACCAAAGGGAAGATGCTGTCCACACCACACGAGAGAAGGCCATAGGCATGTGGTCCTCGCCAGTCCCATCAGGGATGCAGATCCAGCAGACAGTAGTCACCATTGTGGAGTAGTACTGCATCTGTCCTTGGGCCTGGTGGTGCCATTGAGACTCCTGGCAGAACCAATTCCGATGTCCCTGCTGGGAGATGGTGAACTGTACATCCTGCCATGTATGGTCCACAGCTGTCCAACATAGTCATGTGTTGGGCATCCACATGTCTTGATTGTGTGCAGACAAACACTCACACATCTCTATTACAGGCCAGTCACCACCAGACATGCACAGCTCCTCTGCATGGTCAGTTGAACACCACCCCTCCAGATACACACACACACACAGACACACACACACACACACACACACACACACACACACACACACACACACACACACACACACATGATGTCAACCATATGGCCCAGCCTAGGCCTCTTGCAATCCCACACCACACACTGTGCATGTGATGCTACTTGTGCTACAACCCTGTTATCCATACCATCGATGCAGGGACATGCTCATATGGGTCTGATGCACAGGGTGAATATAGTACAGTGTAGTAATATAATGCGGTGTAAGGTGCTGTCTGCTGGCAATAGTTATGGGCACGCATCGAGGTGTATGCACCTTGTTATCCATGATGCATTATTGCTGTTAGCACCGCTGACTGACTGCAGTGTCACGTACTGTATTCTGTTTGTGTTCCAGGTGTCTTTGTGTCTGAAGGCTGTTGGCCAGCTGACACTAGCAATGATGAGTATGACAGAGTGGAAACACAGTGACCTTTTTATAGCCAAGGTACAACTGTATATCTAGATGTTTACTAGGTGTATTTACATGCAACAGTGTGTAAGGGACAATTGTGGCAGACAGTGTGACCTTGCATACATACCCTTGACACAGTCAGTTAGCCTTCATACATGTCACCTGGGTGTTCTGTAGGACTGCAGGCTCACACATACAGAGGAGGTTACTTGAGTACTGGCACTGGGTCCCTCACTTAGCCATTACATTAACTGCAACAGATTCACCTATTAGCACCTGTTGACCCTGCCATTTCTGTCCCATCCACTCAGCCTTCATGCAGGTGATGAGGGTATGCCTGGTACTGTGTATGACAGGTGTGGGGTATGTATTCCTGACACAGGTCAGCCTGTGTTAGTTAACCTGACAATCACCAGCATGTGTGTCTGCTAACTCATATGCATGTCTGGCCTGTCGTGATGGTAGCGTACACAGAGGCATAGTCCTGTACATGGGGCAGCTGTTGAAGGGCTGAGCACACCCCCTACCTGCATAATCTTACCCAAACAGATAGCACAAAGGTAATGTAGTGTTACAGTGTCTGCCAATGCTATTCAAGTGGGTAACAATTGCAGGGGCTGTTAGGATTATCAATGGTGAGTTCAGAGGTCCTTAACATGGTAGAGCCGTCTGCCACACACACACACACACACACACACACACACACACACACACACACACACACACACACACACACACACACAGACTCTCTCTCTCTCTGCTGCATGAGGACATGCATTGAAGCACACATGCACATGGAGTTGACATTTCTCAGAGTAGATGACCTACCCATCTATTTATGTACAGTATGCAGTGCTATGACCATTGCATGCACCACAGTGGCTTGGTGTTAGAAACTGAACTGTGCTTGTATGGTGGATGACATCTGTACAGACTGAAACAAGGTTGGCAATGGGAGAGTTCATAGGGTGGAGGAAGCACACAAAATGGTATAGCCATCACATACACATAGTAAAGACAGCCACAGGGGCTGTGCATACAGAAACACATACACAGTTGCCAATAGACATATTAGTAACCCTACGTATCCACTTGCATATACTATACTGCTACGTACACGACATGCTCCACATAGATTAAATGCCTGGGACATAACACACAACCTCTTGCAAAAAGTAATCTTGTGAATGCCTTCATGGATGGTGGGATAACAAACCAGAAATAGTGATTGGTCTCAACTACTGCTCCTACAAACCTGCAAAAGTGATAGAGTGACAGACTTTGTAGCAGCATGATGTGTCAGTCAGTACGATGTCTGCTGCTGGCATGTGTATCACTATGGTAACTGTGACATATTTGACAATGATATCACAGGAATGCTCATTATTAGGGGACACAGACCATGTATAGGTTGCAAATATGTGGATATTCCATGTACAGCTGTACAGATGGCTGGTATGGACTGTATTGTGTTATATGGTGCATGTGAGGCAGATGCCATTAACAGGCTCTTTAAAGTAATGTCATGGGTAGGGGTCAACAGGCCTTAAAATGGTATAACCTACACATACAACAACCACAGGGGATATGCTTCACATGCACTACTATAGTCAGTATTGAGATTTGAACTCCATACCTATCTAATTATTTGTACTATAGTGTTATGCAGTTATTGCACACACCACAGAGCTTAGAGCGTTGACAAGTGTATACAGGTACATCTACGGTGAATGACATCAGTAGGCCTTGTAAAGTCAAGCAATGGGAAGTGTACTGGGTGGTACATGCCTCAAAATAGTATAACCCACACCCCCAGTGGATGTGATTCTCACCCAAACATATACACAGAGGGAGGATATGATTCACACACACACACACACACACACACACACACACACACACACACACACACACACACACACACACACACACACACACACATACATACACAGTATCACAGTATCTAGTTATGTGTACTACAGTGTTACAAAGTTATCACATGCACCATGGAGCTTATAGACTCTAACAATGTCCCAAGGTAAAGTTGAATTACATCAAGAGCCAGCCCTTGTAAAGCATGGCAATGGTAAATGTACTGGGTGGTAAGGGCATCAAAATACATTACCCTACAAACATACACACTTGCAAAAGCCTACACACACACACACACACACACACACACACACACACACACACACATACACTTGCCAGAATTGAGAATACAACCCCTGCCTATCTATTTATTTACAATATACTGTTACATAGTTCTTGCAAGCACCATGGAGCTTATAGGGCTAAGGGCTGTCCAAAGATAATTCTGAGGGGAATGACATCAGCTGGACTGCTAAAGTAGGGCAGTGGAAAGTTTTGTGGGTGGGAAAGTCCTCAAAATATGTCACCCTATAAACATACACACTTACAAAAACTTGTACATGCACTTATACACAAACACACACACACACACACACACACACACACACACACACACACACACACACACACACACACACAGACACACAGACAAACACCTTTGCCAGAACTGAGACTAGAGCCCCTGCCTATCTAGTTATTTGTACTATACTGTTACATAGTTACTGCATGCACCACAGAGCTTATAGGACTGATGGCTGTTCAAAGTTACTTCTGAGGGGAATGATATCAGCAGGATTGCTAAAGTAGGGCACTAGGAAGTGTAGTTGTTGGGAACGCCCTAAAACTATTTCACCTACAAACACTTACATTTGCCAGGACTGAGATTAGAACCCTTACTAGCTAGTCCCATACTTGCATTTGCCAGGACTGGGAATAGAACCCTTAGCTAGCTAGTTATTTGTACTACAGTATTATGCAGTTATCACACGTGCTATAGAGTTTATAAGGCTGTCCAGAGGTACTTCTAAGGTGAATGACACCAGCAGAATTGCTAAAGTAGGGCACTGGGAAGTGTTGTGGGTAGGAGAGTCCTCAAAATACTTCATCCTACAAAAATTTGCATTTACAAACACACTTATATACACACACATTTGCCGAAACTGAGATTAGAACCGCTGCCTATCTAGTTATTTGTACAACAGTGTTGCACAGTTACTGCATGTGCCATGGAGCTTATAGGGCTGGGGCTGTCCAAAGGTACTTCTAAGGTGAATGACATAGGCAGGACTGCAAAAGTAGGGCACTGGGAAGTGTACTGGGAGGGAATGGTCCAAAACTGTTTCATCTAGAAACAAACACGCTTACATTTTCCAGGACTGAGATTAGAACCCCTACATATCCAGTTATTTGCACTATTGTGTTACACAGTTATCACATGGGCTACAGAGTTTATAGGGCTGACAGGTGTCCAATGGTACTTCTAAGGTGAATGACATCAGCAAGTCTTGTGGAGTAGGAAAATGGGAAGTATACTGAGTGATAACAGCCTCTTAATACTTAAACCTATGGACATACACATACACACACACACACACACACACACACACACACACACACACACACACACACACACACACACACACACACACACACACACAGACACACATATACACACACACACACACACACACACACACACACACACACACACACACACACACACACACACACACACACACACACACACACACACACACACACACACACACACATACACACAGGCAGGTGATGTGATGTTATAACCCCCACCTCAGTACAATTACACAATGGAGCTCACCTTCATGCTGGTGTGTGCTACTGGTTATGACTGGTATGCCACTGTCCTTAGCAGGACACCACTCTTTGTGATTCAGGGTATCCCTGTGTATGACTCATGTGTGTGTGTGTGTGTGTGTGTGTGTGTGTGTGTCTCTCTCTCTCTCTCTCTATCACTGTTTGTCTCTCTCTTCCCCATGTCTATGTGTGTGTATGATGAGCAAATTGTTCTATGTTGCCCATATATATGTGTATCACATGCAACAGATGCAGATAAATCACATATGGGTCATCTACAGCTAGCTGAGGGTAATCCTGTCTGATGGGTGTTTGTAGAGACAGTTAAGGTGTACATAGCTGTCTGTAGGCAAAGACATATATGCACAATACAGTTATATAGTCCGATGTGGGTTCCGACATGGGCTGTGATTCTCTAAGTGTAGGACCATGCCCAGTATGACCTTCTATTGTAAGAGTGGGACTCCAGTCCAGAGATAGTTGTACTCAGGTCCGGGGTTTTGTGTGCTACAGCCATACTTCTCAAGAGAAAACAGAAAGATGCTAGGGATACAGGGCTTGTTTTTGCAGACATTTTCTGACATATCTGAAGTCTGACACTGGAATGTATTGTGTTATTATCTAGTGGCAGACTTCCTCAGATCATCACAGTGCTTTACCAGAGGAATAAAAGATGTATGATGCACAGACCAATATTATAAGCCCAACTATAGACATTCTTGCTGAAAAAGGCCAGCTGAGAGGTCTGGCTACAGCCGGTTGACTAATGAAGCTGAGTAAACAGTCCAGCAACTTGGTGATATAAAGAAGAGAAAAAGGATCCACAGACTGGATAAACACTCGGTTTACACCTCAGAGCAATAACAAAAATAAAATAAAGGAACTGACCATGGCTGAATAGGTATCCAAATTCCAAAAAAATGAACTTGAATGAGAGGTACAAGAGTAAGCGCTTTTGCGATTCAACAACTGATCGCTTCTTCAGACTCATTCACATACAAGACAGTAACATTTAAATCAAAACATATCCAATCAAAAAACTGTTTCTATGTGATGTCATTAATGATCCATTAAGACAAAATATACAAAGAATATATTAAAAACAGTTTAAAACATGCTTAAAATTCAGACATATAAAAATAAATATATATTATAAATGATGCTTGTTGTTCAGTGTTTTAAAGGTTTCGCTTTCAAGAAAGGTTTCAGTGAATCTGCACTATTTAGCCCTGGGAACTTATCTGCCTGCAACTGCAGAATCCATTTCTGTTCTGCCTTTTCCACTTTGTTTTGTATATCCCCTCCTCTGATGTTTTTACCAATAATCTCTATTACCATAAAATTAAAAGCATGTTGTGTGCTTTCAGCTTGTACATGTTTTGCTAGGGCACTAGTATCTTTCTTTTTAGTTATATCTCTCAAGTGCTCCAGCACATGTTCTTTAAGGCACATATTAATTTTGCCTATATAGAATGCAAAACATTTAGTACAAAAGCTAAAATAGACAAGATGTTATGTTTTGCAGTCTGCATAAAATTAATCTCTATATTAAAATTTGAGGTGGGATGCAGGAAAACATATTTATTAAAGAGATAGTTGCAGGCCATAAAATGTCTGCAGGGGAATGTCCCTATTCTTTGTTCTAAACAATTTTTAGAGATACCGGAACTAGTGAAGTTAATGTAGTTAAACATCCCAATGTTTATGTACCTAAACCGCGTCCTATTATAGAAACTTTTGTAAGTGTTTGTGAAAATGAGATCAGAGAAATTTTTGCTCAGGATAATTTGCCTATGTTTCACAACCTAACTAAAATGAAAACTGAAGCATTAATACAGTTGAAGGTATCATCTAGTATAGAGATTAGGCCAGCAGATAAAGGGGGTAATATAGTGGTGATGGATAAATCCTTCTATATCCAACAAAAGATGGTATTATTGAATGATGAAGAAACCTATCTGCCTATTAATGACAGACAAGTGAAGGGTATTACTGACAGAGTATCCATTTTCATTTTTGATCTGTTTGCAACAAAACAAATTTATGAAGAGCTCTTTAATTATTTCCAGATAGAATATCCTATTATACCAATTATTTATGGATTGCAGAAGGTACAAAAGAACATAACCCACCCACCCATGAGACCAACAGTTTCAACTAGAGGATGGGCCACAGAGGCAATCTCTATTTATGTAGAAAAATGCTTACATCCTATCTTAGAATTGTGTGATACTGTACTCAGAGATACAAAAGCATTTTTGAATTTACTTTATAGCAAGATTTCAGGTCTAAATAATGAATATATGTTTGTAACTATGGACATTACTTCTCTGTTCACAGTAATACCAAATAATTGGGGCATTGAGAGAATACATGATATACTGAATGATAAACAAGCTTATAATAATACTAAGATCAATTTGATCTGTGAACTACTTGACATTATACTAGATAATAATGTCTTTACTTTCAAAAAGAAATTTTATTTACAGAAGGTTGGCATGGCTATGGGCACAGCCTGTGCGAATAGCTATGCCAACCTGGTATTAGTAGCATGGGAGAATGAATTTCTGCTGCAAGGGAGCATGTTTGTAGATAAAATTTTGTGGTATACACACTTTGTTGATGATGTTTTTTTGCTGTGGGGTAGTACGGCTGATGAGTTACAGCATTTGATTGATTACCTACATAGTACCACAGATTTTCTTAGGTTTTTCATCAATGTTCATATAAATCTATTGAATTTTTAGATGTAACTTTAAATAAATCACAATGTAAAGAGACTGTCACTAGTATATATAGGAAACCTAGCCGCAGAAACAGTATCCTTCATAAAACAAGCATGCACCATGGGCATGTATGTAGAAATGTTATAAAGGGACAATTTATGAGAGCTAGCCATTTGCATAATACTAATGAAGGTTTAGATAACACTGTATCAGTATTAAAGACAGAATTTAAGGATAGAGGCTATAGCAATAGAGATAATAATAGCATTAAGAATATGTCTGAAAAACGAGGACACAAGGGTAAACCATTCTTCTCAGAAACTACTGAAGAGGAGAGTACCATACATAGAAATAATAACACAAAGATTAAGTTCCCAGTGACTTACTCTAGTGACATTAGGAGATTCTGTGGGATCTTTGAAAAAAATTGGAACATTCTACGCTCGGTGCATGAGCTTAAAGGCATTATATATGATAAACCCAATTTTTCTTTCATCAACAAAAATCCCTGAAAAGACAGCTTTGCTATAAATCAAGTACTAATAAACAATCTACATCATCACAAAGAACAGGGACATTCCCCTGTAGAAATTGTATGGCCTGCAATTATCTCTATAATAAATGTGTTTTCTTGCATCCCACCTCAAATTTTAATATAGAGATTAATTTTTATGCAGAATGCAAAACACAACATCTTGTCTAATTTAGCTTTTGTACTACATAAACCTGTATTTCTACAGCAAGTTAGTTGCAAATAATTAAAGACTGACATTCCAAACTAATGACAGACATTAGTGTTTCAGACTTCATAACCTTCAGACAATTCCTGCTAATGCAAAACCTGTTATTCTACCAACTTTCTCAGTTTGTAAGAGCAATATTTACAACACATGCCTATCATTGGGCTTTTTTACCACTTTTATTTATGACCTTGTCCAGATATCTTGCTGTCAGAGGTTGAGAGGTATAGGTATGGGTACAGAGTGCATTGTATTGTGCAGAAATGTCAATTATATGTGTAATATATTCCACATAGCACTGTGTGACTTCCAGGTATGTCAGTGGCAGAGCAGTACAGCGTAATGTGGTAAACCACTGACAGACAGTTGTGTATAGATTGATAAGCTGATATGATATTAGTAGGGTATTGGCCTTGAAGCCCTTATAACCCATGCATACGGGAGTGTAGCCCATGTTAGGCAATGTCAGCATACAGAGCCCAGTCCAGCAGGGACACAGGTGGAATCACAAGACTGTATTTTGTGCTTCCCATGCACTTATACAGGAAGCACATCACTAGGGGTATTGAGGCACTTGCCTTGATGTGGACAGGGAGTATATTCCACAGATGTGGGAGTGTGTGGAACATGCATCTGTCACACCAACAAGCGTACTGATATCACAGACCAGGTTGATGCTGTGCCTATGAGTTGATTGAGTGGGTCTTGACTTCCAGATGTTCAACAGTCCCATCAAGACAGGGTCTGGATTGCTTTGTATGCCAGACAGGGGTCACTTCAGCAGAGTCTGTATGGAACATGGTAGAGGGACAGTGCTGTTAGCCTATCTGTGTTGGGCAGGTGTTTGGGGTTTGGGGTAAGGCCTTAGTGTTTGCAAGACCCTGGTGTGTGGAGTCTGCATGGTCTGTGGTGTGTACGTTTATGGAGTTCTCATGTATTTTTGACTTTGAGGTGTCCTTTGTTTGGGATTTCATTTTTTGCAGGCCTCCACCTACATGGGTGTGTGTTGTGTATTTGCAGGTTATGTTTACTGACTCCATACACTGCATGGCACCTGTGTTACTGCACAATTTGTCCTGGTGTGCACATTCAACATTTGTCTGGCCAGTGGTTCCCCTTCCCCTTATATGTGCCTCTTTGTCCTTTTGTAGTCCAGTCACAGGCTTTGCCCGCAGTGGCTGCTGTTATGTATTTGTAATTCTGATGTGAGTGGAGTAAATGCTGTAACATCACACACAAGGTTGTGGACTTCACACCTCTGAGTGCACCTGTTTAGCAGGTTGTCCATCATTGCACCACTACATTTGCTGTGGTCCTCAGATGGTTTGTGTTGCTATATGTTATTATGAGGTTACATGTTGGCCTAGCTGTCAAACCGTCACAGACTGACATCTAGACAGGCCCATATATGATAGTCAGACAAAGGCACACACATGAGGACAGGGTGTTAATACTGTTCTGCCAAACATAAACAGTTGAGAGACCAGTACGGTATTTGCCTGCTTTAACTTATGGGTATGATATCTGCTTCCCCACTGTCTACAACTGATGTTCTGACAAGACCCTTTCTTGTTTTGCATATATTTGGCAGGCAAATGCAATGTTAGGACAAGCAGAACAGATATAAAAGGCATACTTGTGCTCCTTCTGTGCCAACCTGTCATTCCAGGACTATAGATTTTGGCCAGTGACATGTTGTCAGTACTGACACAGTAAGTTGTCAGCCTTTTATCACCTGGCAGTATGCTGACCTTCAGGTGCCTACTAGGCACCATACCTCCCGACTATTTAGAGCCAGACATCTGGACAAAGCCATATGCAATTTGGGGATAAAGGCCTACATATAGGGACCATTGTTAACTAGTGGCCTTACAAACTTAGAAAGGTGAAACAATAACAGGTTTTGAATTAGCATGCATGTTCCTAAAGGGTATGAAGTCTGAAACTACAATCTGTCATCATTTTCTGACTTTAGTCTTTTGTGATTTGTCAATGATTTTCCAGACAACAATGATTTCATGGTAAAGAGACCATAAATATGATGCAAATCTCTGGAAATCCTGCAAAATGTCTGTACAGTTGAGGGGTATGCTAGGCACTGTGTAGGGTACTTTGACCTGTGCACTGTCCATATGTGTGGCCTCCTGTCCCTGACCTGTCCAGCTTTCCTGCAGTAACAGATATTGACATCTGGACAGTGTGTACAACTCCTATTGTAGCTGTATTTGACATGCAGGGATAGTTGGCACTGCAGTTCTTGGCACACGGACCCTGTCAACCACAGTACTGTACCTAGGCCACTAAGACACGACATCCGGGAGTAAGTGCAGGCCACATACTGACAGTATTGGCCACACATATACCTAGCTCATTGACCTCTGCATATTGTGGGCATGCAACAAGCTATCAAGTTGATTGGGACAGCCCTGGGAATGTGTGCTATGCTGCTTATACCCTAAAAACATTACTGTTACTGCAGTTCTATGGGTAGATGGCTGTGTGGGGGGGCACACCTGTCAGCTGTCCATATTTGCACAGACTGTGCTGATGTTCCCTTTACATTTTGGTTCCATTTAGCATAGTATGGTGCCTGTCTTGGAGACTACAGGCATATCACTAAAGACCACAGGTTACATTGTAATGGCAGGCATTTGGGTTTCAGACCTGTCACCCTTCAGAGCCTTACTGCAACTGCAAGACCTGCTGTGATATCACTGTGTAGGTCGGTATGGACATATTTTATCATTGTCCCCATTTGTGGGCCTTTGCCAGACATTTCTTTATGGTTTTCTATGGCTGACGTGCTGGGTGAGGCTGAGGGGTGAGTATGGGACCCCCACATTGACATCTATGAATGTGACCTATGAACCACCAGTTTGTTAGCCCCCCACATATACTGCAGTGAGACCTATCACCTAGAGGACTACAGCATTCTCTGGGGAAGCCAGTATTGGGTAGACATTATCTGTTGTCCCATATAGCTGTCGGTTGTCTGCTGCTATCCCGGTAGGCCACACCATTCCCTTACATGCATGCAGAGATACCATAGTTATGCTACCACAATGTATTACTCCATTCATTTATTGTTAAGAAGGGTGACTTACCTTGTGCTGCAGCAGTTGTGAGGACAGTGCATGAGGACTGGCTCTGTCAGATGCACGCAGTACACAGCCTATACATGGTAAGATACAGGTAGTGCGATGTGTGTGGCATTCATTTTACTGTGTGTGCAAGTCAGAGAGAGGTGTCAGTTCCTGAGTCCCTACAGTGTCAGTGAGTGTGCTATGTGTTGCCTCTTTGCCAAGGCCTGTGCACACTGGACACACCTCCATCTGCCTACAGGAGCCGGCTCAGGGGGTTCTTCCTCCGAGTCCTCCTGTGCCTGTGGGGGCCTTGGCTATGGTGCGGAGCTTTGTGGGCCTTCCCTGTGATGTTCCTGCCACAGCTGTTTCTGCAGGATCATATTGTGTACCATGGCACATGCTATGAACATGTGTGCACATGTGGCTGGAGAGTACTACAGGGCTCCACTAGATATGTCAAGGAAGCGGAACTGTGACTTGAGCATCCTAAACACATGCTCTATAATGTTTCTGGTTTGTGCGTGTGCCTCATTATGGTGTTCTTCAGTGTGTGTGTGTGTGTGCATGTGTGTGTGTGTGTGTGTGTGTGTGTGTGTGTGTGTGTGTGTGTGTGTGTGCACTTCTGATGGGTGTCATCATCCATGGCTCCAGTGCATAGCCAGCATCCACCACCAGATGGCCATACGGGATGTCCCCCCTGGCAAATGACTGGCACAGCTGGGAGGCATGCCATTTATGGGAGTCGTGATAACTACCAGGGCTGCCAGCACACAAATTCATGATAATGCCCTAGGCATTGCACATGACCTGGCAGTTGATGGAATGATAGCCCTTGCAGTTGACATAGGGTCTACCCTCTTCACAGAGTGGTGCCTTAATGTGGATGTGCATGCAGTCTATGGCACCTAGTACCTCTGGGTAGTTTGCTACATGGTGGAAGAGATGCATATTGCTGGTCCTCTCCTCACGGGTGCTGGGGAAATATATGTGCTCACAGGCATGTGTTCGCATGACATCCAGGAACTGGTGGAGCAGCCTGGATGCAGATGCCTGTGAGACCCCCAAGATGTCCCCAGTATGTCTTTGGAAGGTACCTGTAGCTAATATTCTTAAGGCTACACATACCTTGGTTTCAACTGGGATGGTTCCCCTCTGTTGGCTCTGAGTCTGAGGTGATGCAGGCACAACTCACAGAGTTGCTGAAGTAAGTCTCTGTCCACCCAGTAGCACTTTAGTATCTCCAGATCATATAGCCCTTGGTAGGTTACCCTGGGTCTGAACACTCTTCTCCTCCTTCTCAGTCTGGGATGGTTGTCAGCATTATCCTCCTAACCACCCTCAGCCTCTAGCACATACTGATGTATCAAAGCGACAGCAGCCCCTAACATTTTATCAGTTAAAATTCACCTGTGTGTACAACAATGGTGCAGAGTTTGTGGGAAAAACCAGACTGAAAGGTGTTTGCATAGTTTATACTGTTGTGCTGCAGATGCTGCCTGTGTAATTGGCTGACTATGATACATTCCACCTGCCAGCTATATTATTTGTACTTGAGTGCCTTTATTCTGCTATTTCCCCTTTTTCTCTTCCCATTTTTGCCCCTTCTAAGCCCAGCGGCATGCCACGCAAACCTGCTGCTCAAATGTAAACACTTCTGCTGGTTCCTGTTTTTTATTTTTTATTTTTTTGTTGTTTCCCTTGTGTTTAAGGCCTGTGGCACACTACACAAACCCCTGCAGCTATAGTAAACAGTTTTGAGCAGAAAGGACCCCCCCTGAAGGATGTGAACATGCTCAGCATTTCATGAACTAGCTCAGACACATCCTCTTGCTTAGCTGTTTTTTGCTAAGTGCAAATAGAGGCAGCAGAGCTCCAATGTGCTTACACCAAGCATGACACACACCCTTTTCATGTCAGCTGCTCCTCCTGCTTACACTGCAGCATTATAGCTCCTACATCGTTAGGTGCAGGCGGACATGGTCTCCCGTTTTGGTATTCAATAAATTTAGTTCATTTGCATACCCCACTGCCTTAGTCCCTTGTTACACCACTACATTGGAGCCTATCTCCTTAGCAACCAGTGTTACCTTTATTGTTTTGGTTCTGCATGCTACCCAGTATAATGGCAAAATGCAGATTTCACTTAAAATTGTCTTTTTACATTTTTTCTTTTTTTCTGCACAATCTTGTTTGTGTGCTGCCAAATTTGCCAAAAAATAAACTTTGATTTTCATAATTTTGCAACTGTTTTCCATGCCAGTGGCTATATTTTTGGCCATTGGAATGTCTAATAGTCATAATACATGCTTTACTTTGAGGTGTCATGCCTCCATTTTGATTTTTCCAGAAATGTACACGGTTAGTAACCGAATACATTTCTACAACGAACACTACTCTGACATGGATACCTGCCTGCTTACTGAATCACTAATTCACCTAATTTGCATGGTTTTCACCAGCAAATGAGGTAATTAGCATTATTCAGTGGTGTCCGTGCAATATTACTGCTGCCAGGCTTGTGCACGCCCTCAGCCTTGTTTACTGGATCACTCGGCGACCATATTCTGTGCAGAAGCTGCTACACTATTCTGACACGAAGATTTTCCTTTGTTGAATCTGGCCCAATGTCTATTTCACATTTATTTATTTATTTATTTATTAATTGACATTTGATTACCAGGAAAGTTCAACTGGGTAGAAGTCCATTTTCAGCGGAGGTCTGGGGAGAAAAGTTCCAAATTATTACAAAACAATCTAAGAACAATAATTTTACAAACTTCAAAAACAAAACAAAATCATCTGCAATTTAAGTAATTATAACAAATTAGACATACTATAAAAACATTGGTTAAGAATCGATACAAGTTATATGAAAATCATTAAATATTTAGAGAAATTTTAGACAGTTTCAGGGAAATGAAAGGTAATTTATTCTAATACAAACGGGATTTTCAATATGAAGTGAGGGGAAAAAAACAGGTGTATAGTATATTTTGAGAGAAAGACAGGCAAGAGAATTAGAGTGCAGTAAGGAAGTAAGTGAAAAAGGGATAGTAAGTAGGTATAAGGAATGAAAAGGTACTTGTTCACATTTAGGGATATAGTTTATCCTCATTTTGAGCAAGAATAGAGCCACATTTTAGCTAGGAAGTCTTTCAGAGTGGTTTTGAAAAATGGGAGGGAGGATACTGACCTCATGGATACAGGTAAGGAGTTCCAGGCCTTAGCAACCTTGTACAAGTGCAGAGAATGCCCAGCAGATTTGATAGGTTTGTAGACAGGAGTTTTTGGTCACTGGATTGCAATGTCCACCTGGGAACATAGAATTTTGTTAGTGCTGGACAGATAGATGGATACTAGATAATTTTATAGGTAGTAAGAAGTTGTGTATATGTTAATTGATGAGGCAATTCTAACCAATTTAAGCTTTTCACTACTATACAGTGGTGGGTTCAGAAAGGGGTATTTGCTAGAAATTAGCAGCTTTGTTATAGCACTGTTCAAGTATTAATTTTTGTGAAGCTTGGAGGTTAGTACGTATGGGAGCACCATAAAGAAGTGTGGGGAGGAGATAAGTATAGGCGCCAGATCCATAGGGTGAGGGTGAGGGAGTGCCCCCACCCCACTTTTACAGCTGCAAGACCTGTAAGGACTTATGCATGCATCGTATGCTATTTAAACACAAAAATGCGCGGAAACAACTACCTGTGATTTGATGGCAGATCATCCACAGTAAAGAGATGTTTATTTATGTGTTTCCCCCATGGCTGTCCAGTTATTTATGTAAGTAGCTGGTGCTCCGTTGTTTATTTAAGTAGCTGGTGCTCCACTGTTTATTTATGTAAGTAACTGGTGCTCTGTTGTTTATTTATTGAAAGGTTCAAACAATTTATTTTGTCCATTATACATCACTCTACACTTAATATGACATATGATATAGCTAAATATGGCAATATTGACAATAATACCATTATTGTTGGGAGTAAAGCTGTTTCTTAAATCGTACTTTATTGTCATCTTGAAAACAACAATCAGAAAGCACTAATCCCTGAACATGTATCTGTAGGCCAACTCTCTCAATTTCTGTAGTAACTTTGATATGAGTTTCTGATAAACTTGCATAGAAGATCACTGTTGTATTTGGTAATGTTACACTTTTCCCAAGAAGCAACAATACCAGATTTGGTATGTTTATTTTTGTGTTACAGCAAGTTAATGCTACTGTTCTGATATTCTTAGAGCAGCTATTGTAAAATTGTTAAGTAATGAGGAGAACTTTTACATGTGCATTCAGTAGCCACAACTTTCTGGAAGTTTTTTTAAGAATCCATAATTCAGAAAACTTGACTTTCGGTCAGTTGAACCCAAAAGGCTGTGAGTTAGAAAACTATCCCAAACCTTGCACATTTTATTCTTGCCTACAGACCAAGCTTGATTGTTCTGCAGTTGTGTATTTACAGAATAATTTGCATGATAATTTCTGTTTCAAGTCTCATTATTTCAGATCTCCAAAGCTACTGTGCTAAAATCTAATTGGCTTTGTTTTTTCAGGCTAGAGTGCTATTTTATTTAAAAGGTTCATGTACAAGCAGCAAATCATTACTGCAATGTGTGGCAAATCATTACCACAATGAGTTATTCTCTTTGTATTTATTGTATTGCAGAGGGCCTTCATGGAGATTTTATGGCAAAAGCCTTTGTGTTAACCATGTCCAACTTCAGACAGCTGTTTGTTATGCAGTTAAGGAAAGTGTCCAGGGTTTCATTTAGCTAAGGATAGTGTACAGGCTATTATGAGTTCATTAATCATAGTTAAGGATAGTGTCCAGGCTATTATGAGTTCATTAACGTTTGACATGTGCTTCAAAGTGAACTTATATAAGTAGCTGGTGCGCCATTGTTTATTTATGCAAGTAGCTGGAACTCTCTTGTTTATTTATGTAAGTAGCTGGTGCTCTATTTAGTGTGTGCATGTAGGCATGGGTGGTTAGAATTTCTGAGGCTCAAACCTTGAACCTTAGGTGCAGGAGCCTGCATTCTCTACCCACACCACCATTTGTGATTCAGGGAGGTTAGCCCATAAGTCTCAACTGTCTAGATTTTCACAAATATTTGTTTTTTTATTTTTGGTCTGTTACTCTTAACATTTGTGGTTTTCTGGCAAATTACTGTGAATGGAATGCATTAAATAATTATAGCCCTTTAAGTTTCAGTCTTCCTATCTTTTTTGGAAAAACATGGTAACACAAAATATTCAGTCTTCCTATATTTTGTGGAAACACATGATAACACAAAACTATTTTAGCAACTTTCTAAGATTATACAAGCAATATTTAAAATGTGTCCCTTGTGTTGGGCCTTTGCCCCCCCCCCCAAAATAAATGTTGTCTTTTTCCAGATTTCTTCTGATGTGAAATTGAGAGATTCAGTTGTGTCCAGTGGATGGTGCATTGGATGTGTTGTCACCTCACAACAAGAGGTTCCCTGGTTTGATTCTTGGCTGGAGTGTGTGGAGTCTGTATGTCCTTGTTCTGTTTGTGTGGGTTTCTTTTGGGTGCTCCAGTTTCCTCCCATGTTGCAAAGACATGTGTCTGGAGCATTTCTCCTTGGACCTCTGCTGAAAATTGGTTTTGTTCCAAGTTAGACTTTCCTGTTAAATAAATAAAAAATTTACAAGGAGCTGAGAACTTCATGGGAAGAGAAGTTTAGTGCTGCTTATTCCAAGTCTATATAATTGTTATTAGCACAACAGGTAATAACCTTACTTTTGATGCAAAAGGCTGTGGGTTCTACACCCACAGTATGTAGATGGATCATGTATCTACTGGATACTGTACTGTGTTGTACTTTAAAGGGAGTGAATGCTGCAGTCCTGTGAATGGCCTCCTTTGGAGGAATTACCTAGTAACTATGAACTTATCAGTTTGCCATCCATTCCCTACTGCAATATTACTAGCTTAACATTTTTTAATGTAACATAGGTAAATTATTCTACAAGGGCAACAGCCACTTTATTTGTAGATGAAACAATGAAATATAAAGTTATTTCCTAGCAGTAACCTCTTCGTTAGTTACAGATCCCTTTAATGTGGAATTATTTAGATGATTTACTTCTGCAGAGATCTTGCATATTTACTGATATAGGTGGATTGTAATAACAAAAGTTTGAATGGCCTTTTATGGTTGAAAATTTCTGAAATGGGCAGTTTTGCCATTATTCGTTCATACATTTTGTTTCCTTGTTTACTAGAAGACTGTTCAAAACTACAAATTTAAAACACATTCTAACAACTGGTGCTGTATTATACAAGAAATATAATTTAATACAATCAGGAAGGTGAATCAAAGAATCCATTAATGTATGCATGGCCCTAGAAATGTGTTTGAAAACAGCCCAGAGGAAAGTGTGAAAGGCTCAAAATTATGGGCAAAGTGTAAGCTTTACTCTCGTTACCAAAGCAATGGATGAAAGTAAAACAGTTCACACCACATTCCCTTGACCTGGCCAAGCCTTTTGACACAATCCCCTACTCAGGTGTAGTACAAAAGATGAATAATGTAGGAACAAACACTTGCATCACTAGCTGGATTGCCAGCTTGCTCACAGGATGCAGGAGATCAAAATAGGGGAAGAGACCAATCACCAATAGAGTCCCCCAGGGTTCGATGATGAGACTTTCTGTTTGGCATATACATCTCAAAAGTAAAAGGAAATACCAAAGGGCTTTGGCCAGCTAAGTTTGAGATGACTGCAAGCTAGGAGCAGTTATAGAATCCCCAAATAACTTAACCAACATGCAAGAAGATTTGTCCCAAATAATAACTGGTGTCAAAATCATGACAATGCCCTCTGAGAACTGACCCAATTGTTTGGCATTTGGGAACTTGTGTGTACAGTGACCTAACTTTTGACCAGCATGTGCCCAGCATCATAAGAAAACCTTTCTATATTACACAGCTTATAAACAAATTGATTGTGACTAGATCTAGAGATGTTGTTGCCCCCCTTTACAAAGCTCTCATTATGTTAATCATTTTATATAATGCCCACTTTGGCATGTATCTGTCCAGCCCCATGCAACAATTGGAATACCTTCAGAGATACCTTACTAAAAGGATACAAATCCTAAGCAACAGGTCTTGCATGGACCACCTCAAAGACTTATTACTATACTCAGTATCCTACAGTGTGCTTACAGGTGACATGTCTGGCATACAAGGCATCCTCCGACCTATAACTGATGGATCTACTGAACATTAACAAGTCAAATGGCATCAGAAATGCTCAGTCCAAGTATCTAAACTGAATGTTGTGGAGGGATGAATATATATCACAGAGGCTACCACTGTTCCAGAACAGGCTATCCATACAAATGAAACAAAGCTCATCCGTCCATATTCAAATACAACTTGGATCTAAGGATGGGTAATAGAAAATGTACTGCAGGATTGGCCCTCATACCAGTAATGGATAGAGGCAATTCCTAAATGCTGCATCCCTTACATGGGTCTCCTCGAATTATCTATGGTATGATCACAGTTATTCTCACTAGGGCTAATATGCAATTATCAGCCATGGGATAGGTAAGACCAATCAGCAAATGTTAATTCAAGCACCAAAAGGGAACTGGCTAAGCTTAAAATGTCCTCCAAGTGAACCTATGTTGTGGTAATAAATAGTTATAAAAAATTACCCTTTTTAAATCACTAAGTTCCCCTCTCACCCTCCATCTCCCTAGTCTTCAACAGCTTCCGGCACTTACGGAGATAAGTAGTGGCAAGTGTAGTTTTAGTTACATCAGTGAGAAAGTTTTGTGCTCTGTAAAGCATCCCTAGTTTTCCATGAGCTTTTATTATGCAATTTTATATCTATTCAGGTCAAATTTAAGAGTATCATCCACTGTCACCCCTAAAAATGTATTATGAGAAGTGACTTCAGTGGTTGTATTATCAAGAAAGGAGACTTTAAATTTTGTTTTTTTCATGACAGAGTAATTTGTGGGAAAAAGTAGTTTTGTCTTTTTTTGGGTTAAGCATGAGCTGTAAGTTATAAAGCCATGTTTCAGTGGCTGTTAAAGCTTCCTGAGAATTTTTTTTAAGGTGTAACATTGTCATATGTGCAAATGAGAGTGGAATCATCTGCATACTATATTAGGATGACCTGTTGTGCGGATGCATAGAGGGTGTTGGCGAAAATGTTAAAGAGGAGGGGACCAAGAAGAGATCCTTATGGTACAGGGGTGGTAACTGGGAGATAAGAAGTGAGCAAGGAGAGTCATCTTACTGATCAATACCTATTGGACAGGTACCTTATGAACCACAGAAGGGTGGGCTGAGAGAGACCTAGTGAGGACATTTGAAGTAGAAGTTTGCTGTGACAAACTGTGTCAAGGGCACTAGACAAGTCTAGAAATAAGGAAAAGACTGATTTGCCATTATCTCTAGATTTATTGACAGCATCTATATAGGTTAGAAGGGCAGTGCTAGTACTATGGGAAGGATAGAAGCCATGTTACATAGGGGATAGGAGTTCTGCCTGCAGGAGATATTATAGCAGTTGTTTTTTAATACATTTTTCAAATATTTTGGTGAGGAGAGATAAGATTGCTATAGGTCTAAAGTTACTAATGTCTGTTGAATTTCCTCCTTTGTGCAGAGGTGTAAGGTGTGACTTTTTCCAGAGAGAGAGAATGTGGAATCCCTGGATTGACCTATTCGTAAGGATAGAGATAGAATAAGCAATGTTATTGGCTACGAATTTTAGGTACTTGCTTGGAAGGTCATCAGCTGAAGAAGATCATGGTTTAAGTTTGTTTAATAATAGTTTTATATAGAATGTGGGCACAGGTTTGAAGGTGAAAGTGTATGGTTTGGGTTGAATTTTTGGTCAGAATGTAAGATTTCTTTAATGGTGTCCAAATTTTTAGGGTTGTGTTTAGTATTATTCTGAAAGTTATTATAGTATAGTGGTTTGTTTTCATTTATTTGCTTTTTGTACAATTGGGAAACATTCTGAAGTTTTCAAGATATTGAGGTGTTTTATATTTTCCATTCTTTCCATGCTTTTTCTCTATCCTGCATTAGCATTCTACTCTTTTGGGATAGCCAAATTGCATTATTTGTTTTCAATCTGTTCTTTCTATGAGGTGTAAGGCTATTTAGCATATTTAGAAAAGTTATACTGAATTCATTTATAGCATTGTTGAAGGGGAGGATTAATAGGAATTTGCAGTTAATAGATGATAGTGTAGTAATGCACATTTCTGGGTTAAACTTGGAAAGGTTGCAAGTTGTGTTACAAATATGCTGTTTACCTGGATGTGTGAGATGTCTGGTTGTGTAGATTAAGAGATGATCACTGAGACAGTAAGACATTGTACCTGAGGTGATGTATTTGCTAAGGTCTAATACTAAGATCCAGTCTAATAGGGATGTTGATGTCTTGCTATAATGTGTGTGGCTATTAATTAGTTGTGTGAAATCATATAAGTTAATGCTAAATGCAGAGGAGTTAGAGTTTATGTCCAACCAACTGACATTCACATCACATAATAGTATTTTTTCTTGTGGAATTGTTATGAATATCCGATATAGGATATCTTTCAGTATAGATACATTGTCACCAGGAGGGATGTAAAGGACAGTAATACAGATTTGTTTTTAATTTTTTATTTTAAGGAAAGACATAAGAATCTCAGCTGAACTGAATTTTGGTATTGGTTTGCTGTAAGGGGAATTGTGACAGGTGTTGGGCAATATTAAAGCAATACCACTACCTTTCCTTTTTATACGGTCATTATGGATGATATTATAGCCAGGAGATATAACTTCAGAATATTTTGTGCAAAGTTTAAGCCAAGTTTCAGTTACAACGAGAATGTCAGGCTTATGTTGCATAATCCAGGCATGTAGTTGAGCAGTTTTATTTCTTACACTTCTAACATTTATTGCAGCAAAAATTAGAACACCAGGGCTGGGGACTGGCTGTTGTTGGATGAGAGAAGTGTGTGGGAAAGAATTATCATTGTGTTCACTGTAATAGGTGGGGCCAGGACTAGGGTGAATATCTCCTGCTAGAAGGATTTTAGTATATTGTGGAATTATGCATACTTGTTTACTGGAAACGATTATTGCACTTAATTTTGTTTTGGTTTGAGTTGAAGTGTGATTAATCAGACTGTGTTTGGAATAAAGGTTAGGGGCAATATTAAATAGGTTTGGTGTGATGTGTGGAGAATGTAAAGAGGAAGTATGGATAGGTAGTTGGAACAGAGTTGGGGAGATGTTGAGAGATATTATTGAGTCACAGTAGGATGACAGATGGCACAGTAAGAGAAGAACAACAGAGGACAAGGTGAAGAGTAGCATAGTTGTATACAGGAAGCTGTATTTTATAGATGTCAGGTGGTGATAAAGTAGCATTGAAGAAGGAAACAGGAAGTTGCAGGTCAGTAGGAGATTCATTGATGGTGGATTCTGAAAACTGCTCGAGGATAGGTAAGGAGAGAAGTTTTTTCTATAAAAGAAGAGAGGTAGGTTTTCCTGGTATCTTCTCTGGAATATAAGCAATAGATGGGTATGAAAGGCTAGAGTAAAATGATGTAGTCAAAATAAGAAGAAATGAGGGCTTATTTGAGAAAAGTAAAAGATGTAATGTGGAATAGGTAGGTACTATTAGGGAGAGTTGTGATTATGGATGGATATAGTAAAACAATATTAGAGGGGAAGGATAGTTGGGAATGCAGCTAAAAAATAAATTGAGATGGGGAAGTAAGAGACAAAATACAGAAGAGTATGTATTGAAGGAGTAGGATCATGTTGGGAGGAGTTTGGAATAAGAGTCACAAATTAAACGTGTATGTAGGAAGCATAATGTTAGAGTAAGAGGAGGTGAGTAGAAATTGGGGGTAGGATAGTGGAGCAAAGCAAAGCTGAGTGTAGTGAGGCTTAGTGGAGCAAAGCAAAGCTGGGTGTAGTGAGGCTGAACACCCTCAAGTCAAACTATAACTGAGAGCAATATATTTATAGCCAGTACAAAGCAATTAACAAAAAGATCCAAAGTAAAACAGGTTTTCTGTCATTTCCTAAGGCTAAATAACTGACATATGCAGTATAGTCTACTGGTCAGGGAAAAGGGGACAGTGGTCAACTTAGTAAGAGATCCTTAGAATGCATGGTCTATTGCATGAGACTTTCAATCACAGAGCAGGAATGTATTTGACTGATTAAAGTTGATATACAGCAAGGTTCTTCATGTTAAATATGCTTACATTATACAATGACAAAATAATCAGTACACATGTAGGAGTAGGGCATGTGGTAGAGCTCCTGAGGCATCAATAGTGACTGCAGGCTATTATACAATGACAAAATTCAAGACACTTGTAGGAGTATGGCCTTATGGTAGAGCTCCTGCAGTATCAAGGTCAGATGGGTTGACTGCAGGCTATTATACAATGACAAAATTCTCAGTACACTTGCAGGAGTAGGGCTTATAAATATATGTTGGCACTTCAGTATTTATACTCCACTTATCACAACATTAAAAGCCATTGTTCAAAGACTGTGTTTAAATAGTCTCTGTTTCTTCTTCAGAAACCTTATGGAGACCACAGGAATCCAGTCATATCCTTTTTGTCTGAAACTTTTCAGCAGATGTCTAGGTAGAACCCTTTGGGTTAACAGTCTTGTATTTCTTATACAAGTGGGATACATGTAGTGGTAAGATAGATGGGAATATTGCATTTAGGTAAATGTATTTGTTGATCTGCTGTCTGTCTGTATACTTAAATGCCTAAATTATCATAAGAAAAACAATGTAAAACTCAAATACTATCTACTAATAGTTCCTAGCTATTAATAATACATTGGGTATATTGGACTGGAACACATCCTTTAATGAATAATGGTACAAGCCATAGATATACTGCAAATACAGTTCACCTTTTAGCTTGTTGTAGAGAGTACAATAGGTTTCCACAGACAGTGCAATGCCAGTTATATTCCTTTAATAATTTTTTATCAGTAATAGTAGAAAATGAAAGAAAATCACAATCTAAACTTCATAACATGTTATAGTAGTGAAATAACTACTTAAAAGGGGTGACAGTGACCAGACATGCAGAATAAAATCTGATCTTATTTTCATATTTGGCTGAACATCCAATTCTGAATGCATTTTTTTTCTTTTCCTATGTTTGTTTGCCTACTAGTACTATATTTATTAATTTTAGAAAGCTAGATGTATTCTGGGAGCATCTTACATTGGTATTTGACAGAAAATAAATTCTAAATAGTGTGCCAAGATTGCCAGACTGAATATAATATGTAGTTTAAAAAAAAAACAAACAAAACATAGGTTCATAGGTTCATAGGTAGGTACTAGTCTATCGGCCCAAGGGCCTACGTAATCCTAGCCAACAAGGTTCCCTGGCTTACGCCACCCAAGAAAGTTATTTTCCTGTGCCACTGTTGAGCAGAGACACAGAAGTGATCCCCGGGGTGTATTTCCTATTTCCCATCCACTCATCAAGATTTTTCTTGAAGAGTGCTAATGAAGAACTTTGCTTGACATAGATGGGTATCCTGTTCCAGAGTATGGGAAGCCTCTGGGCAGGAATCTATCCCTCCAGCATGTCCTGTTTATTGTGGTGACAAGGTTTAGGTCCCTAGAGCATGTAGCTTGGAGGGATTGGGATTTCTTTAGGTGTAGCATGTCCAACAGCTCTGGGTTTGACATAGCTTTATATGTTAGGCAGAGATCACCTCGGAGTAGGCGATATGCTATGGAGTAAAGCTGGAGTTTTTTTGAGGTGGTCAGTGTAGGGCATTTGCTTGAGGCCAGTAATCCTCTTTGTGAGGTACTTCTGTGGACTTTCCAGCTGCTGCAGATGTCTTGTGAGGTACATTCTAAAAGGTGCATTGTACTCTATAATGGGTCTAATGAGTGTTGAGTAGAGGTGAACAATGACCTCTTTTTTCCTGGATGAGAACCCTTTTGTGATGAGGTGTGCCACATAGAAGGACTTCCTGAGTACTGTGGCGATGTGACTATCAAAGGAGAGACTACTGTCCACCTGGGTCTCAAGGTCTCTTATCACACATTCGGTGTTAAGTAGATTGCTGCTTATATGGTAGTTCATGGGTACAGAGTTTTTACCAAAGGAGATGACACTGCACTTTTTGGCATTGAGCTTGAGGCCATGGCTCTGACACCAAGCATCTGTCTCAGTGAGGCGCTTCTGTAGGATGTCCACATCATTTGGGGACTTGACTATGGCTCCTAGTTTGCAGTCATCTGCAAACTTCATTAGCCAGAGGCCTTCTGTGCTAGCCTGTACTTCAGAGAAGTAGATACAAAAACAGGAAAGGTCCCAGGATGGAACCCTGTGGTACTCCACTTGTCACTGCTTTGAGGTCAGATTTGGAGTCTGCAACTTTCACAGTGTGGGTTTTGTCAGTGAGTCAGTTGGCAACCCATCTTGTGATGTAGGGATTTATACCTAGGTTAGTGAGTTTAGCTACAATTCCAGAATGGGGGGTGGTGTTGAAAGCCTTGGCAAGGTCAAGATAGGCTGTGTGAACCACCTTACCCTCATCTACGGCATTGGGGACTGCCTCAAAGAAGGTGATCAGGTTCAGGAGGCATGATCTGCCTTTCACAAACCCGAACTGGGTGGGATCCAGAGTTTGGAGGTTACCAATGTCTTTGTTTATGAGTTCCATGATGTTAAGTTCCATGGTCTTGCAAACCGGGCTCTTCAGGCTAATAGGTCGATAGTTCCCGGGATCAGTGGTGGCTCCCCCTTTGTGGAGTGGGATAACTGTTGCTGTGCACCATTCAGTGGGCACAAAGCCTGATGCGAGGCTATTATTGAACATGGTGCTTAAGTGGGGAGCCAGTTCATTCTGAAGTTCGTGTAAACGCAGCCTGGGATGTTGTCCGGTCCCACGGATGCTGTGTTTTTGGCTTTAGAGAGTGCAGCTTTTACCTGCATAGTTGTGGTTACAGGGACTCTGCATTCATACTGTATAGATATGGGCCCTTTAGGGGGTAGGGGGGGTAAAGTTAGCACTGAACCTATCTGCCAGGCTGTTGGCAATATCAGTTGGTTCTGTAATTTTTGTGCAGTTGTGCTGTAAGTCAGAGCAGATCTGGGTGTTGCCATCGAGATTCTTGACATAGCTATAGAATGCTTTGTGGTTGTCCTTAGAATTAGTGGCAATTTTGTTTTCGTAGCTAGCTTTGGAGGATCTTATAAGGGATCTCAGCTTCTTACTGAGGCTGACCAGGGAGCTCCTCCACTCATGGGATTTTCCTCTCTTTTGCAACAGTTTCTTCCTTCTGTTGTGCAGTTTGTTTATGGCAGGGGACCACCAGATTGGCTTCCTTTTTTTGGAGGATAGCGTCTTGTTTCTGTTTGGGATAGCATGATCCATGCACTCATGTAAGTGCTTATAGAGTGCATTTATGTAGGATTCAGCAGTTGTAACTATATTGTCCATCTGCATGGGTGTCATCAAATTCACCACTTCTGTCTGAAGAAGCATGAAGTTGGCTTTGGAGAAATTTTTCACTGTGGTTTCCTTAATGGGGGTGGGGGCGGGGGCGGGATGTGGATATCAAGGGTGATTAGCTTATGGTTGGATCGGACCAATGAGGAGTTGACTTTAGGTGAGGAACACCGGTCACTCATGTTGGTAATGACTAGGTCTAGGATATTGTTGCCCCTGGTGGGGGTGTGGATAAGTTGATACAGGGCACTGGAGTTTATGAATTCCAGAAAGCGTTGAGCTAAGGAGTTGGTACATGAGTAGTTTCCCCAGTTAATGGTGGGATAGTTGAAGTCGCCCATTATTAGGGTGTTTGGTTGAACCCTAATATTTTCCAGTACATCAAAAAAAGAGGAGTGATCTATAGCAAGCTACAATTTGGGTTGCGGTTTTGCCCAGAGTTAGTTGCACTTAGATAACCTCGGATGCATTATGCTGAGCAACTAGCTTGGAGGTGTGGATATCCTTAATGAATATGGACGCACCTCCACCTTGGTGCTTCGGTCCAGGTTACATGACCGAAAAGTATGGTATGAGTTATAGCCTGGTAGTGCAGGGGTGCTCTCTGGACCCTTGAACCAGGTCTCAGTCACTGCACAGATATCAGTGTTCTCCATTTTAAGGAGTGCCTCGAGTGAGTGCATTTTGAGATTTAGACTTCTAGCATTGAGTAGCATTACCCTCAGTTTTTGCTTGCCTGTTCCTGTTACAGTGGTGAATTTGTTATTTGAACCTTGCTTAAAAAAGGCACTATAGGTGCAGCAAGAGCCTTAGCCAGTATCCGGAATCCCAGTGGCGACAGGTGCAGGCCATCTGTGGCAAAGCATTGGGGTCTATCGACCATGCCATCCCAAGCAGACAGATACTGGATCCCCTTAGAATGACACCAGAAACTTAGCCAATTGTTGAAGTCAGTCATTTTGTCCGTGTACTGCAGTATCATTCTGGGTGATGGCAGAATGCTACTCAGGGCTAGGGTTATACCTGCCTGGGCTACAAGATCGGAGAGCTCTTCCATGTCTCTTTTCATGTAGTCCAGGGAGGTATGTCTCATGTCATTCACACCAACATGGACAATGACAGAGTCATATTTGTACTTGTTGTGGAGTGACCTGAGTGCGTGGGTTATGTGGCGGATCCTGGCACCTGACAGGCAGCTGACAGTAACCTTCTCCTTGTTTAGCCTGGTGAGTGGGACATCAGTGTGCCTGACTATAGAGTCACCTATGACTAGTGTGTTGGGTACATTGTTTTGCCTTATTGGCTGTGGTTGAGTGGCACACTGAGTCTGTGGGCTATGTGTCATTTGGGATGTGTTGGGGGATGGAGGTTGCTTGCGTTTCTGCTTTGGAGATCTCTGTTGTTTAGACAGATTATTATTGAGAGCCTCCGCGAATGTTTTTGTGCTATTATGTGTGGATTTTGGTGGTGTAGATTTAGTGAGACTATGTGATGAGTGCAGTGTGGTGCAAATGTTTACCTTCTCCTCATGACTGTCAAGTTCATGACTGTCAACATATAAAGAATGGCCAACAAAGAATATGTAAGAAATGAGAAAAACACAATCCCTGGGATTCAGCAAACGTCCGTGCTGAAATAGCCTATTCCTGCATGGAAGGGACTACATGGGAACAGCACGGCAGTGCTCCATGCATAAGCATGAAGGCACGCTGCCGTGTTGCAATATGTACATGGAATTGTGTACGAGCCCAGGGGGCATGTTTGAGAGCAGTGCTCTCACAAGATACACACCCCCTGCACACCAGAATTGCCATACGGCAATGTAAAAGAGCGAGATTGCTCTTTTCACAGAATGTAAACCCCCAATAGGAGAGATCCCCAGAGAATGTCCAGATTCCTGTCATATAATGTACAGCCGTGAAATAAATAAGTGGCCCCTGCCAAAGTAGTGGCATATCATTAAAGAATTAAGTTCGAAAAAAATGACAGAACTAAGTTTTAGATGTCATGCCCATCAGAAAATGCATGCCAGTGCAAAACCTGTTATTCTAACAACTGTCTAAGTTTGTTAGAGCAATATTTAAAAAGTGTCCGTAATGTTTTTTTTTTCACATCAGCAGGAAAGTTTAAGTGTAGCTGCGCGGGTGTGCCCATTGCTTAGCTATGCTTAGGCCAGCTTAAATGACCCAAGAAGTTAAATAGCAATAGACAAGCACCATTAGCAGCAATGCAATAGTGTAGTGGTGAGAGCATATGCTCTGCTTGTAGTCTGTCAAGATTCTAGCCCCACTGCAGCCAATTCTATTTTGTATGTGAAATCACCGCAAATGTAATATTTTAGTATATTTATGTAGTAAGTAACTCATATTTCCCAACCAGAGCAGTGTATTAGGGCCAGATAAGAGGTGTCAGTGTACTGAAGTTGTGAAACCCTCAAATAAACACAAGTGTCCCATACATGCAGTCACACAAAATGTAATATGTCAGAAAAGCACATGGGAGATGTTATGGAAGGTCAACATACATATCATAAGATAAGCTAAATGAGGAATGAAATCCACCATCATGAAAGTCCAAAAAATGAAAGGTAAATAATGCTACATTATGCTCAGCTCAGCTGAGGTACTGTAAGCATTGCTGAAATGCAAACGCTAAGCAGGAAGTACTGTAGCTAAGTAGATGTACGCAATGGTAAGCTGTGTTCAGCACCTGCCCCTTTAAGCACTGCCAACCTTAGCTAAGCAGGTCTGCCCATAGTTTAGCTTAGATCAGCACATTCAAAACCATCCAGTCATGGCAAAGGGTGGGAAATCGGCTATATTTAAACTCTGCAGGCGGGAATACAGTTCATAACTGGTTGCAGCTCCCCACTGTAGGCAGTATGGCAGGTGTTGGAGAGGGCATGCACTTTTGGGTATAAGGGCTGAGGCATACAGGAGTACAAGGTCATGGTAGGACCCCTGGTTAAAAAAACATGATGTGAGACTGCTGCAGGACCAGTACCAGGGCTCCCAATATAAAGCGAAAGCCTGGGAAAGTTTCACTCATGATCTCACCAGTGCCACTGGTATCCCTCGGACTGGTGAACAGGTCCGGCACCACTATGCCATCTTGAAACGGAATAAGAGGGAGCTCTTGCAACAGTGGGTCCAAGAAGCAAGACAGAGGGGAGATGTCCCAGCGGTATGTAAGTATTCATAGCAATTACAGTTTACCAAAGTCCAGCCTGTGTATGTGATGGATAGGTATGCATAAATGTTTCTCTATTTTCATTACAGCTCCAGCTGAGAGGGCTGTGAATCAGGAAGCCCATGCCAGAAGCCTGCAAAGGCTGCATCAGGAGGCTGGTGAGTAACAATCCTGCTTGTAGTAGTCATACCAAATAAATATAAAGGAGTAAAATGTCACCTGGCAGTATAGAAATGTGTATGGTTTGTACTGAATAAACCAGACAATATGACAGTAATAGTCCCATATAGGTCATATTTAAATAAAAGTGTAACTGCCTGGCAATAAAGTTCTAAATCCCGGACTGGTTGTGTTTACTCTGGTGTTGTATGGCCTGACATGACAGGCACGACATGAAAGCTTTATGCGTAGTAGTTGTTTTCAGGGTAAAGTACAGCAAAGCTGTTTGAGAGTTGCCACTTGTGGGATTCATTTTTAAGGTATCGACTTGGTATAGTTGGCAGCTATGTGGCAATTTTGATGGGGGAAGTCTGTCGATGACTGACTGAAAATTAGTGAGTGGTCCACTGACAGCCAATACTTCAAAACATTGAAGTAGATCTGTATCAACATACTATCTATAACAGAAGATTGTGAATAGTGAGGACCTGCATTGTGCTGAAAGAAGAGGAGATGGCCCACATCTGATGAAGTGTATCAAATGAAAATGGAGACTTTAAGGCGTTTATGTGCTTTGTGTTAGTGCTGGTGGTTCTGCAACTGTTGGAATCTGCTAAATAAACGAGTATTCACTGAAGATTTTATCCGTGGCTTTATTGCTTCGCCTGACAGAGGTGCTAGTGTGGATTACTGTTCTTGGTGCTTTGGTACCTGGTTGCTTGCTGTTCTTGGGAATGGCCTGACATGTTGCATTCATCAACATCTGATATCTGTATAGTAATGTGTTAACCACTGTTTTCCACACTGTGCTACATAAAAATATGTCTAGAATGTCTGTATAAGAATCCTGAAATTGCAAGGTCAGATTGTACAACCAAGAGAGACTTAGACAGGAAACACTGAAGGAAGAGACAACAGTTTCTCAACAGCTCACTCTGATGAAACCCAAATTGTTGTGTTTTTAGCAGACACAGCCATGTTCGAATCCCGGGAGTGGTAGTAAGCTGTATGCATAATTTTAACTAGGAATCTGGGAATATGTGTAGAAACAGTCAGGTAGTGTTAACAAAAAATCCCCCCACAGGTCTACCAGGTAAGAAAAGTAGAATGTAGCTATAAGACAGTTGAAGTATACACTGTGTACAAACATACCACTGCCCAAACCAAGGCCATAGGGTATTGTAATAATACCTGTAGAGTAATAGTTAGAGCAATGATCATTAAAATTGTGAGTACTGCAATGATATACAAGTTGTTAACTGACATCTCCCCCCCCCACCATATCTGCAATAATAATCTAAACACAAAAATCAAAGGGTATGTTTTACACCAAACCTACTGTTGGGACATATGTGCTATTTTCAACAAATATTGAAATGTGTTTCTATTAATGTTCCATGTTGAAATACTATCATTGGTGGCCTGGTACTATCAATGTAAACTGCATGCTGTAATAATGGCCACTGAGGTTCCATATATGTATGTGTTCTGTTTGCTATGCAGCTGTTCAAAATCTGTTGTTTTGAGTTAATGAGAATATCTATGCATGCTGTTATAACTAATCCTGGATTGTGTTGACTATTACTAACCCACATATGTTCTAAAACTGCAACACCATAGCATGTTTGGGAAGGCCCATCCAAGCAGGGGTCTATATTATAACAACGAATGATCAAATGATCGAACGTTGTTATATCAAACTCAAAAGTTCGAATTCACAACACATCAAACTACCAGAACAGCAATTTTTTTCCACAGGGAAAAAAAATCGCTGTTCCCAAAAAAAAAAAAAAAAAAAAACACATTCAAACATTACATAAAGTGGGGGGCTTCGCCCCCCTCACCCCCTACTTAAATATACCAACTCCGAGATCGCACTACAGTGCCAAAAACGGCAAAGTGATGGAAGCGGCCAAGCGATTTCTTTCCCAGGGAAAGAATTCGCTTATATGCCGTTTCATCATTTTGCGTTTTCGACATTTGAAATTTGACCAAGACGCATTCAACAAAATGCATCTTTGGTCTTCTGATAGGAACCCCCCCCCAGCAAACCCACCTCTCCCGCTTTATCTGGCCGTGGCACCGGGCCCCAGCACATCTGGGACCCCAACCCAGGACCTCCTCATCCGCTGGTCCTGCACCACCTTTAGAGCTCCTCCCCCCTAGGTGCTGGAGTGGACAGGATACAATCACCTGAAGCCAGGTCTGGGGATTGCTGCATAGTGAGCTCCGAAAGAAGTTTGGAGATCTGCTACACCAGCTTGAGGTCTGTGTGGTGCAATTAGAGGGTCAGCCTGCCCCTCCTGATCAGCCCCCAGCACAGCCACCTTCGGGTCTATGAAGGTGCAGTGGTGACTGCCCATGGATGGAGACCTTAGTCCCACTGTTTCCATTTGGGGGCTCATGGGCTTCAAATTTCCAAACACCCCTCCCTGTCCAAGGTGTTTACCCCCATGTGCTATATACCACCTCTGTATGCTGTCTTGTCTGTCTTCCTACCCAACCTACCTCCCCAAATATACCTACTATTCTTCCCCACATCCTACTCTCACCTTACAAAAAAAAATGAATAAATAAAAGGCAATCTGCCCCCCCCCAAAAAAAAAAATATCGCCCCATACATAGATGTCCATTTTGCATGTGTCCACTGGACATATGCAATCTGGTCTAATTGGCTTCACAACAAATTATTGTTGTCCTCACCCCTCTTTCAGGGAATTGAGTGTCCAAATATACCTCCAAATTCAGTATATATGCACAGCTGTTGCTGTAGAAGAAATGGACAGCTATGGACCTTCCCTACACCAGTCTTGAACATCCCTAGCTACTTTCCCTATTGTCTTTTCCTCTGTGTGCCCCCTTTACCACCACTTTCCTATCACCCCTTTTTTTCTTTTCTTTTAAAGAAATTAGTGTGGGGGTAAGCAGGAGCAAGCTCTTTTAAGCAGTAGTAAGGGGGAATAAAGAATGTTTGTGCAGCGCTATGTGATGCCTACACAGATTAAGAACTTTTAAGGCTAACTGCATGTTAGCATATTTAACTGGAAGTTATCATTGCTTACCGCTGCGCAAACCCATAGCGACAGCAATTTATCACTAAGCCATCTGAGCTGTACATATGTCATGTTTTTACCAACATAGCATGCAGCAATCATTCAACAGTAGGGAAAATGTATTTATATATGTATATGTATATATATATATATATATGGGATCACTACATAATCCCAAAAGTTTGAAATACCGAATTTCAAACTTTCGAGACTATATAGCCGAAACCCCTAATTACCGAAAGACCAGAAGTGCGAATTTCAAAATCCTAATCATTGGGAGTTTGATATTCGCACTTCTGGTGTTGCGGTATGGTGGAAGGTCAGGTAAGTATCTATATTTAAATGTGTTGGTTAAGGTCTAGTGTGTAAATGTGTGTTGCGACTGTGATGTGTGTGTGCGAGGGGAATGTAGGTGTGTGGTGGTGTTTCGTGTGTTTGTGTATGTAGTGCGACCTTGGAGTTAGAATATTTAAGCAGGGGAGGTAGTTTAGGTTTGTGTGTTTGTGTTCTGGGGGACAGTGTGTGTATGTGTATGTGTGTGTGGTGTATGTTGAGTGTAGTTTTCAGTAGTTTGAATTTCTCAGTTTTGATGTTTCGGTATTTTAGTGTTTCGGGTATTTGGTCTCAGGATTTTGGGCATCGTTAGTTTGGTTTTTTGGGATTTTGTAGTGGTTCCATATTCACTAAATAATCTCGAAATTTTGAAATATCGAATTTCAAAATCTCAAGACTATGTAGCCAAAATCCGTAAATACCGAAAGACCAGAAGCATAAAATTCAAAATCCCGATGTTCAGAGATATTGAAGTAGCGCTTCTGGTGTTGTGGTTTGTTAATGGATTGGTGGAAGTTCAGGTAAGTATCTATGTGTAAGTGTGCTGGTTAGGGGCTTTAGTGTGTGTGAGTGTGTGTTGTGACTGTGATGTGTGTGTGTGAGGGACTGTATAATGTGTGGGTGTGAGTTTCCCTTGTGTGTCTGTTTGTGCGATCTCGGAGTTAGTATATTTAAGAAAGGGGTGTGGTGGGCACAGCCCCCCACATGGGGTGGTGCAGGGGGGTTTACCCCCCTGCTTATCTGTAGTGTAGGATGATATGTTTGATTCTGGGGGGAAGTTGTGTGTATCTGTGTGCTGTATGTGTGTTGTACATTCGGTATTTTGAATTTCGCGCTTCTGGTCTTTCGGTATTTTGGATTTCGGATACATAGTCTCGAGATTTTGAAATTCGATATTTCAAAATTTCGAGATTATGTAGTGAACCCATATATATATATATATATATATATATATATATATATATATATATATACATATACATAGTATATAGTATACATGAATAGTAGTAATTCATATATTTTGTAACTTTTGGAGTTCTTGCATTATTTAATGATTTTCATATTCTTAATGGTAAAAGTGGGGAGGGATTTTTGTACATACATATTGTGTTTGTATGCAAACAGGTTATGCATTTAGCAAACCTGTTATATTGTTTACATGGGTATGATGTACATGTCTCTTTAAATGTTTTTTCTAAGCTGCTACATAAACTGCTGTTTAAGACACACACTGATTACACCTTTTTGCAAAACCGGTCTGTGCTGCAGACTGTGCCTGGAATAAATCCTTCATTTGCAAACCAGCTGCTTTTGTGTCTTGCGTGCTGGAATATTTTGGTGTCTTTTGTATTTTTGGCTTTCTGAGCACCAGATGGAATTGTATTGTGCACCGGAGTGGTTTGATTTCGGATATTTATTGTTTACAAGTGCTGATACGATAGAAGGGGCCTAATCAGGGCTTCAACGGCTTGGCGTTATTACACTAGTCGGAGAGCAGGTGATATTCGGACAGTAGGTTTGCTTTGGAGTTGGTATCTACAGTTTCTGCTTAAATATGGTGTTCAGCCCTGATTTTAAGATGTTTATAGACAATTTAGCAGCTGATAAGGATGATTGTTCATGTTTTACTAAAAAAATTACCATTGGGACTAATTTGGTGACTGGTGGACATTTGGACATGCAGGAACAATTTAAACAGCTTACAGATATTTCTAAAAAGGTATGTTCGTTGGTCTGGCATGTTAAGTTTTTATAGGCTTATTTACAGGCTAAAATTGTGCCAAGTGGAATAAGGGTTTATGCTTAACCTGGGTTGGGCACTGAGGATGTTGAATTTATGAAAAAATGGCGAGCAGTTTAATTAACAGCATCCAGTATGTTTATACAATTGTGGGTAGAGCATTATGAAAAGCAGTTGCCTGACCTTTTTTCTGGGTTAGAAGCATACCACAAATGCACTAGTACCTTTGTATGTACAATCCATTACGAGGAACTATATGCCCAATTTTTGGTTGAGAGAGATAAATACGATAAAGAATTACAAGAGCGTAAGATGAAAAAATATCAGAGGGATGTGAATGACTTTAAAAATGATACTGTATTTTCGTGGAAGAAACAGAAATGAGGAGTACGTTTTTCTGATACAAGGGAACTAAATAGACTTAAGAAGAAAATAGGTCTATACTTTGGAAACCTAACAACAGTTCTAGTGCCCCAGAGATTTCAAGTTTCTCCAACACTGACACAGAAACAGAGACTGGGGACTTGGGTGGGTTTGTATCACCCGTTCCTAAAAAGCAAAGAGCCCCTTTAGAAGGGGAGGTCATAAACATCGAAAACGAACAAATGGAGCAGTTATTTTGGGCCAGTCTGCAGGTTTAGCAGACATGGTTGTACCAGGAGAAGTTAATAATGATGTTAATGATGTAAATCAGCTAGTTATTAACCTTACTCAATATGTGTTTACTGATAGTGAACTCAGTGTGTTACATAAAGGGTTGGGGTATGTACCATAATTCTATGTGTCACATTTTGATGTAATAAAGGATGTTAAAAGTTTTTGCAGAACTTTGAACCTTAAATATTTTTTGCTCATAGAGAAGATGGGGTACATAATATTGAAGGTGAGTCATTTCATTTTAGGAAGTCGGGGTTCCAACCTCCATATTACAGTATGGTTAAAACGTTTGAACAGCTGATAGTGCACGATTTACAGGTCAACCAGGCCCATATTTTTCGCTCTTTTTCTGATAACCTCACTTCTGAGGAAATAAGAGCTTTGAATTCTTTAATGAACAACCAGAATATAGTTATAACAGGTGAAGGTAAGGGAGGGGCTGTAGTTATTTGGGATAAAATTAAGTATGAGTGAGAAGCATATAGACAGGTGTCTGATTCCATTTCTTATTGTTCTTTACCACTGGACCCTACTACTGAGTTTAAACATGAGATAGACAAATTTTTGACCAGGGCTAAAGAACAGGGTGTTATATCTGCTTCACTGGTATCACAGTTAACAGTGGATTCACTGGTCTTTCAATATTTTTACTTGGTTCCAAATATTCACAAAACACTACATGATCCCCCAGGTAGGCTGATAGTGGCAGGCAGGGGATCATTGATTGAACCCCTGTCTGAATATCTTGAATTTAAGTTGAAATCTCTCATTCCCCTGGTAAGGGCAAGGATAAGAGACACCAAGCAATTTTTGCAATTAATGGACAACTTACAGGTTCCGAATATAGCACATCTAGGGACACTTGATGTGCAGTCTTTATACACAAGTATCCCCCATCAAGGGGGTATGAGGGCTGTTCATTATTGGATGCAGCAGTCCAATAATTTTAAGGAACCAGAGTTGGATTTTTTGTTGTCCTTATTGCAACTGGTGTTGGAACATAATGCATTTATGTTCAACAATCAATGGTATCTGCAGATGAAAGGTACGGTGATGGGGGCAACGTTTGCCCCCATTTATGCCGACCTTTTTATGGGGTATTTCGAAGCCCAGTATATTTATATTTCAATTCATAATTTTACATCCCAGCTTATTATGTGGCGCAGATACCTTGATGATTGTTGGGTGGTGTGGCAGGGAGACGTAGCTGAGTGGCATAGGCTTATGCAATATTTAAACAATAACAAATATGGTATCAAGTTTACAGGGAAATTGGACTTGTTTACTATTGATTTCTTAGATGTGAATGTAACCGAGGCTATAGATGGTACTATTATTACCAATCTATATAGAAAGCCTTTTTCCAAGAATTCTTTTTTGCATGCCCACAGCTGTCACACTGCTCACATCATCAACAATATTCCTGTAGCCCAATTCCAGAGGGTTAGGTGAATATGTTTGGTTGACACCAAATATGAAGAACAGGCTTTAGGCTTGAAAGCACATATTTTGGCTAGGGGATATAACAAGTCGGTAGTAGATAGGGCATATAAACAGTCAAAGATTATTAGTAGGACCAGTTTGTTATGAGATTCCCAAAAGTAGAGATAGCCCAAGTCAGAAGGATTGAGATTTATAACCATGTATGGTAGTAATACCTTTAAGATCAAAGAAACTATTTTGAAATGTTGGCACGTGCTATATTCAGATCCATTTTTTTCTACCATACTTAATGAAACATGTAATTTCGGTTATCGCAAAGGTAAATCTTTGGGACAGTATCTTTCTTCATTTAAGAAGGGTCAATACCCATTAGGGGGAGCACCACAGACCTCAGTAGGAAGTACATACTGTAGTTTTTGTAAATATTGCAAGTTAATGTCTAGTCTTTTACGTCAGTAAATACTAGGAAAGTTTATCATATTAAGTATCTAATTAAATGTACTAGTAAATGGGTGATATATATGGCAATATGCCAATGTGGAGATTTTTATATTGGACAGACTTCTTGTACTTTGAAGCAAATGATGCCCGGGATGACATGATTGACAGACCACGATGCTTTGCCAGAAATGGTCTGCACCTGTCACCCCTGGGATTCAGGTTACTGGCTAAGGCTCTTGCCATCCCTATAGTGCCTTTTTTAGGCAAAGTTCAAAGGACAAAACCACCACCATAACAGGTACAAGCATGCAAAATCTGAAGGTAATGCTACTCAATGCTAAAAGTCTATACCTCAAAATGCACTCTCTCGAGGCACTCCTAAAAATGGAGAACATCGCTATCTGTGCAGTAACTGAGACCTGGTTTAAAGCTCCAGAGAGCACCGCTGCAATACCAGGCTACAACTCTTACCACACTTTTTGGCCACCAAACCAGGACCGAAACACTAAAGATGGAGGCGTGTCAATATTCATCAAGGATATTCACACCAGCAGGCTAGTTGCCTAACACAATGCGTCTGAAATTCTCCAGGTGCAACTAACATTAGGTAAGACTGCAATCCAAATTGTAGCTTGCTACAGATCCCCCACCATACCCCAAGATTCTCACTACACCTTTCTAAACATACTGGAAAATATTAAGATAGAACCAAACACTCTAATACTGGGTGATTTTAACTACCCTGCCATTAACTGGGAAAACTACTCATGTACCAACACCTTTGCCCAACGGTTCTTGGAATTCATAAATTCCAACGCCCTGGATCAACTAATCCATAGTCACACCAGGGGCTCCAATATCCTAGACCTGGTCATTACCAACATGGGAAATCGATGCTCCACACCTATGGTCACCCCCTCGTTAGTCAGGTCTGACCATAAGCTAATCACCCTTAACATCCACATCCCACCCCCACCCCACAGTAAGGAAACCTCCATAAAAAACTTCTCCAAAGCCAACTTCCTGCTACTCAAGTCAGAAGTGACAAACTTCATGACACCCATGCAGACGGGAACTGAAAGTACAACTGCTGAATCCTACACTAAGGCACTGTACGAGCACATCCACTCATGCATGAATCGTGCCATCCCAAATAGAACCAAGATGCTCTCATCCAAAAAAAGGAAGCCAATCTGGTGGTCCCTTGCCATAAACAAACTTTACAACAAAAGGAAGAAACTGTTTCAGAAAAGAGGAAAATCCCAGAATGCAAAAAACTCCCTTACTAGCTTCAGTAAGAAACTGAGATCCCTCATAAAATCCTCCAAAGCTAGTTACGAAAATAAAATTGCCAAAGATTCCAAAGACAACCACAAAGCATTCTGTAACTATGTCAAGAATCTAAATGGCAATGCTCAGATCTGCTCTGAGCTAAAACAGAATGGCATTAAATATACTGATCCCAAGGATATTGCCAATATCCTGGCAGATTGATTCAGTGCCAACTTCACCCCCCTCTCACCCCCTAAATGGCCCATCTCAATACCGTAAGATTGCCAAATTCCGGTAATAATGGCCACACACGTAAAAATGCACTCTCCAAAGCTAAAAATACAGCATTTATGGGACCAGATGACATCCTAGGCTGTGCACTACATGAACTACAATATGAACTGGCACCTCACCTAAGTGTCATGTTTAATCATAGCCTCACCTCAGGTTTCGTGCCCACTGAGTGGCGCAGAGCTACAGTTATCCCAATCCACAAGGGGGGATCCACCTTGGATACTGGAAACTACTGTCCCATCAGTCTGACGAGCCTTATCTGCAAGGCCATGGAGCGTATTATCATGGAACTTATAAACAAAGACATTGGCAACCTTCAAACACTGGACCAAACCCAGTTTGGGTTCGTGAAGGGCTGATCTTGTCTTCTGAACCTGATTGACTTCTTCGAATCAGTCTCCAGAGCCATGGACAATGGTGAGGTGGTCCACACAGCCTATCTAGACCTTGCCAAGGCCTTTGACACCATCCCCTACTCTGGAATCATAGATAAACTTACTAAGCTGGGCATTAATCCCTATGTCACCCAATGGGTTGCTAACTGGCTTACTGATAGAACCCACACTGTAAAAGTAGCAGACTCCAAATCCAGCTCCAGACAAGTGACAAGTGGAGTACCTCAGGGTTCAGTCCTGGGACCGCTCTTGTTTGGCATCTACTTTTCTGAAGTACAGGCCAACACTAATGGAGTCTGGCTAACAAAGTTCGCAGATGACTGCAAACTGGGAGCCATTATTGAATCCCCAAATGATGTGGATACTCTGCAAAAGGGCCTTACAGAAACAGATGCTTGGTGCCAGAGTCATGGGCTCAAGTTCAATGCCAAGAAATGTATAACTATCCCCTTTGGGAAAAAACATGTACCCGTGAATTACCATACAGGTGGCAGTACACTAAACCCCGAAAGTGTGATAAGAGACTTAGGGACACAGGTGGACAGTGGTCTCACCTTCGATAACCACATCGCCACAACAGTCAGGAAATCCTTCTATGTGGCACACCTTATCACTGAGGGCTTTTCATCCAGAAAAAAGGAGGTCATTGTCCCACTGTACTCATCCCTCATTAGACCCATTATAGAATACAATGTCCCGTTTGGTATGTACCTCTCAATTCATCTGCAACAACTGGAAAGGCCACAGAAATACCTCACTAAAAGAATCACAGGCCTAAAGCAGATGCCCTACACTGACCGCCTTAAAAATCTCCAGCTATACTCTGTCGCATATTGTCTACTCAGAGGTGATCTCTGCTTAACATACAAGGCCATGTCAAACCCAGAGCTGTTGGACATGCTACACTTAAAGAAATCCCAATCCCTCAGAGCCACATGCTCCAGGGATCTAAACCTTGTCATCACAATAAACAAAACATGCTGGAGGGATAGGTTCCTGACCCAGAGACTCCCCAGACTCTGGAATAGATTGCCCATACATGTCAAGCAGAGTGGCTCTTTGGCCCTCTTCAAAAGGAACCTTGACGATTGGATGGGAGAAAGGAAATTCACCCCAGGGATCATGTCAGTCGCCCTGTTAGACAGAGTCCAGGGAAGTAAATAGTGTGGGAAGAAATAGCCAGGGAATTGTTATGACTAGGCTTGTATAGGCCCTAGGGCTGATAGCCTAGTACCAACCTATGAACCTATGAACCTACATATTAGCAATATCAAATGTAAACAAGCTGGACGTGCTCTTTAGAAGCATATATTAGTCCATAGTACGGCAAATTTTGTGTTTGTAGGTATTGATATGGTCAAGACATCAAACATGAATGATACGGTAAGGCATAACATATTATCAAACAAGGAACATAGATGGATCATAAATTTGGCAGCCCTTTTCAAACCACGGCTTAATGATCAATGATAATTTATCATATTTAGGTTACCTTTATTAGTATCATTGCTACTATTATTATAATTATTATTAGTAGTATTATTATGATTAATTTTTAAGTAAGTGTTTGATAGATGGGTATCTGATATAAGAGTGTATATTTAAGTCATGGTTATATATCTTTTTGTATCATTATTATATGAAGTATAGTAGATATGTTTTCACCACTGTGGGGTATTTTTTTGGGCAATTCATATATTTTGTAAGTTTTGGAGTTTTTGCATTATTTATGATTTTCATATTCTTAATGGTAGAAGTGGGGAGGGATTTTTGTACATACATACTATGTTTGTACACAAGCAGGTTATGCATTTAGCAAACCTGTTATATTGTTTACATGGGTATGATGTGCATGTCTCTTTAAATGCTTTTTCTAGGCTGCTACATAAACTGAGGCTTACTGCTGTTTAAGACACACACTGATGAAACCTTTGTGCGAAAACGGTCTGTGCTGCAGACAGTGCCTGAAATAAATCCTTCATTTGCAAGCCGGCTGCTTTTGTGTCTTGAGTGCTGGAAGATTTTGGTGTCTTATATATATATATATATATATATATATATATATATATATATATATATATATATATATATATATATATATATATATATATATATATATATATATATATATATATATATATATATATATATATATATATATATATATATATATATATATATATATATATATATATATATATACATGTGTGTATGTATGTATGTATGTATGTATGTAGTGCATTTGGCCATTGGATCCACACTCTGAACCTCTTACTGCAACAAATCTGACCAAAGGCTGTGTAAATGGGGGTTAAGGTGCCCAAACTAGGCACCTCTTGTAATTATTGCCCTGATCCCATCCTCCACAGCTGAACTGTTTGGCCTTGCTACAAAATAATAATGCCTGCCAAGTTCTGGACCCAGGTCCTTATAAACTATGATCAAAGTAATGTACCATTACACCATCTGAGCCCTACAAAATAGTGATGACATCCTAAACATATCAGTTAGTTCAGTCATCCAACAGCAGGGAAAGGAGTCTGCAGAATCAGTCAGGTAGTCTATATATACATGTATATATGTATGGAAATGCATATATGTGTACAAATATGTACATGATACATATATACATATATATATATATATATATATATATGTATACATATATATATATTTATTTATAGAGAGAGAGAGAGAGAGAGAGAGAGAGAGTTGCATCCACTTTCATACCCACATATATGCATACATACAAAATACATATATATATATATATATATATATATATATATATATATATATATATATATATATATATAAATATACAGGAATATATGACAGCTGCAAAGACATGGTAATCAGAGGGTCATGGTGCTGCACACAGGAATTCTAAATCTGGAAACTCACTCACTGGAAGTATTCCTTAAAATGGGGAACAATGACATCTGTGCTGTAACAGAGACCTGGATAAAGGCAGCAGGAAGCAGCCCTGCAATACCATCCTATATGTAAATCCATAACTTTTGGCAACAGAACATGGACTGAAGCCCAAAAGGTGGTGGTATATTCATATTCATAAAGGATGCACACACCTCCAGAGTGGTAGACAAACATTATGCATTACAGATCCTGCAGGCGTAGCTGACATTAGGTAAGACAGTGGTTCAGGTTGTAGCCAGCGATAGGTCCCCATACATTTCCCAGACTCACACTCCATGTCCATAAACATCCTGGAGAATATTACTGTCCATCCTAACACTCTCATACTGGTTGACTTCAACTACCCCACCATTAATTGGTAAAGCTACTCATGTACCGATGCACATGCCCATCACATCAACCTGGTCCTTCCTAACATGGGCGACTGTTGCTCTATACCAATACTCAACACCTCATTTGTTATATCTGAACACAAAGTAATCACCTTTGGAAATCCACAGCAATCCTACCCCCATGGTAACCACCATGAAAAGCCTTTCCAAAGCTAACTATGGCCTCATAAAAGCAGAGGTGGCTAACCTCACATCAGCCATGCAGATGGAGACAAGGGGCATGACAGCTGAATCAAGCAACAATGCACTATGAACACATACACAAATGCATGGATACCGCCTTACCCAATAAAACCAGGACCCTCACCTCCAAAAAAAGGAAGCTGATCTGGTGGTCCCCTGCCATAAAGAAACTACAACAGAAAGAGGGAACCGATGTGGAATAAGGTTAAATCCCAAGACAGGAAATAAACCCTTATCAGCCTCAATGAATAGTTGAGATCCCTCATCAAATACTACAAAGTTAGCTGTGAGAATTGACTTGGAGCACATAGAAAAGACAACCACAAGGCCTCATAGAGTTATGTAAAGAATCTCCATGGCAATACCAAGAATTGTTCTGAACAACTGGACAATGGTACCTCCCAGACTGAGCCAACAAATAATGGCAATATATTGGCTGGCATCTTGAGTGCAAACAGCACCCCTCATCCCCCCAAAGACCAATCACAATACCAGTACACTGCCAGGCATGTAGTATTACTGCAGCACAGGTTACAACACCACTGTCCAAGGCCAAGAATGCAGCCTCTATGGGACCTGAGACTATCCCTGGCTGTGTTCTACATGAACTACAGAGTGACCTGGCACTCTACTTGTGTGCCCTGATCAAGCACAGCCTCACCTTAGGCTTTGTCCCTACTGAATTTTGCACTGCTACAGTCACCCCTCCCCAAAAATAAGGTGTAACTACAGACCCTGAAAATACTGCCCCAACTGCCTGACAAGTCTGTTATGCAAAGCTATGGAATGCATCATCATGCACCTAATAAACAGGGATATAGGAATCTGCAGACTCAGGATCCCACACAGTTTACCTTTCTGAAGGGTAGGTCATACCTGCTCATTCAACCTGGTCAACCTCTTGCCGTCAGCCACCTGAGCTGTGGATGAAGGCAATGTGACACCTACAGCCTACATTGATCTTGCCAAACTTTGGATAACATTACCCACTCACTAAGCTCGGCATCAACCCCTATATCACTAGGTGGGAACAGAGGCACAAACACAAGGGGTAGATTGGACATGCTGCAGTCATACATTGAGACAGTTGCAGATGTCACTGGGTTTGTTGCAACATCCTTTATGAGGAATATTACATCAGTAATACTAATAGATGTGAGTATTTACTGACTGCATTCTTCAGAGTCGACAACTGATTTACCAAGAACATCAACTGTCTGGTGAACACACAAAACATGACAGGCAGACATGTGGCCAGTCTTTGGACAGTGTGCCAGTGGAGAGGTATATCAGAGACATATCACTGTGAGTCGTGCCATCACACACTAAATGCATGTCCACACAAACCCTGTCAATCTATCAATCCACCATGTGTATAACAGCACTGATGACATAGAATCTGTTCACAAATCTGGGGATATGTCCCCCATGTTGGCTGGCTGTCTCCACATGTCCTGCACTGTGATGTATTGCCACCCACTGTATGCAAATCTGTATGCCGCCACCTCTATAATGTCCCTCACACAGGCAAGGAAATGGGGCAAGACCCACATTAAGGAATGTCCCATATGTCTGAACTAGCAGCAGTGTCCAGGCCCCCGGCACAATACAATGTGGGCAGCTACATAGTGGTATGGCCATAGCAATACCTGACATCTGCACATCTGTACAGAGGACAGACAGAAAGTATATAGCCAACAGGTTATGCATTAGGACGAATGTATTGAAAGATACATGTCTGAAACTGAAAAGTATGCCATTACTACATGACAGCAGCCCCCAATGACATGTCCAAAGATCATAGTAGTCTACAGTTAATATCAACATATCAGATCAACATCCAATAGGAGATAC
>NC_056728.1:1396447834-1396495334 GCF_019279795.1 Protopterus annectens
TGTGTGTGTGTGTGTGTGTGTGTGTGTCTGTATAACATATGCCCATAGCTTGTAGTGAAGTCATACTCTCACCCTCTTAGTGCTAGGGAACGTACTGTGCATATTGCAATTATAAATGTTGAATGTTGCTACAGTAAGAGGGGTTGTGTCAACATACATGTTGTGAAGGAAGGCTCTCCTGAACCTGACATGTATGCTATCTGTTACTGACAGACATCATTAACTCATCATAGTGAAGTACCACACAAATCACAGTAATGATCCTGTGGAATACAGCAGATAGATGAGCAATAAACATGGAGAGTCTGAAACAATCTGGTCAGTCGAGAGGTATACACAGAACACCTTAGTGCAAGAAATGTGGACCAAGCCTGACAAAGGGGATGTTTAAAGCCATGAAAATGGGGATATATCACAATTACTTGAGTAGATAGACTCCCACAGTTCATGCATTCACACCCTCCTGTCTGGCCTAACATATACTAACTGGAGGAGCACAGGTCCCAAGACCACATACTTCCCACTTGTCACTGACATACATCTTCACAGCATCCCAGTGCTTTGTTAGTAGCCAGGCAACAGTACATCTGACAAATATCTGTACATAACATCACACTAGGATATATACACTGAGCTGCTAGGCATGTCACCAAATGCTGTCTAAACTACAGGCAGACTGCCACAACACTATCCCTATTTTCCTAAGGGGGAATAGACATGTAATTGAAAATATACCAGGCACTACAGGCATGTAACAGGAGTAATAGACATCAGTTTGAAATTGCATACCCACAACCAATCTCAACACAGTCACAGTCATATAATGGTAAGCCTAATTAATAGTACAGTATATGGACTGTGTGAAAAAAAAAATCTTCATATTTGCCACTCACATACTAACCCTACATATACTGGTCCAATTCACAGTGTAGTCTGATGCCTGACTGTGGTATGGGATATGTCCCAGTCTGGCCCTTCAAACATATAAGCTGATAGGGTACCAGAAACTGGAGCAGCATGCAACATCTGGTAGAATAGGGCCAAGAACACTGACATCTACCCCAGTCTGTACACAAGCCAAATAACATATTCACAATGCACAGCTACATACTGGCACTTTGTAAACAATCACCATTAGTACACAGACCTCACTACTGTACAGAATACAACAGAATGTCCAGGTTCTGTCCTCAAATATAAGGCCTCCTATACATAACATGTCTGGCAGTTTGATATATCACTGGCTTGATATCAGGAATGATGTCAATAAATAATGATATACTGTAGATATCCACCTCTTACTGCATGACATACGAACAAAGGGTGACAGACTTGGGGGACAGAGGCACAAACACAGGGCCACTATTGACATATTATTGTTATAAACTGAGGAAACTGCTGGTGTAACAGGATTTATTGTAACATGTCTCTTCTGAGGGATATGAAGTCTGTAACACACATGGATGTTACCAATTAATGACTGCAATCATCAGAGTATGCTACTGCATTTATAAAAACAGACAATGTGTGAGTAACACACCAAATCTAAGACTCCAAACTCTGGCCAGTCTGAAGATAGCCCTACAGGTGAGAGTTTTCTCAACCACATAACACTGTCATGCAAGATTCTACATCATGCAGGCCAGCCATATCCACACAAACCTTGTTAAACCAACATTACTTCATATGTAGAACAGTAATATTTACATTTTGTCTCCATATCAGGAACATCCCACTCCAGTTTTTTGCCTGTCTCCACAGTGTTTGTTGTAAGAGGCATTTCCAACTACCCTCTGTGATGCTGTTTGTCAGGCACCCACATGAAGTCCTGCTCACAGTGAAAGAAAACGGCCAACACCCACATGAAGTGCTTAGTTATAGGAGCGTGTTTGAATGCAATTGGCTATAGGAATGATACCACAGCTGTTCCACATGCAATTAGCAAGTGGGGCACTCCAATTCATACACAGGCCATCAGCTGATCATGAGCATTACCTACAAAAGTCAAGCTGCTGCCTATACAAAACAGATTTATTTTTCCACATCTACCATAGTGGGAGAGAAAGACAGAGAGAAAGAAAGAAAGAAAGAAAGAAAGAAAGAAAGAAAGAAAGAAAGAAAGAAAGAAAGAAAGAAAGAAAGCGAGAAAGCACCAAGCATGTTTGTGTATGATCTGCGGATGGAGAGTGGTTTCTGAGTATTATAAGGGTTGCCTATTTTGTTCACTAATCCATACTGTCACATAGTCATTGCACATGGCAGTAGACATTTATGGCTGTGGATTTTCTACACCAGCCTCTACGGTGTTTGCAACTGTTGGCCTTGTAATGTGGACATTGGGACATATAGGTCCTCAATATAATAATGTAGCAAAACCCACACTGCAATGGATCCTGTTATTACACACACACACCCACCTTTGCCAGTACTAAGTTTTAACCCCCTACTTAGCTATGTATTGCTACTAAAGTGCTACATATTTATCACAAGTGCCATGGAGCTTATATGTTGGAGGGCTGTCCAAAGGTATCTTTGAAGGTGAGTGACATCAGCAGCAGTGCTAAAGGAAGAGTAGTAAGTGTGAATGTCCATGAAATCAGGTGTCATCAAAGACACCCACAGTCTCATTCTCTCACACAAACACACACAGTTGCAATGTCTGGGATTAGAACTCCTTCTTAACTAGTATGCTACACTATGGTATTATACAGTTATTGCAAGTGCCACAGAGCTTATTTGTTGGAGAGCTGTCCAAAGGTATCTTTGAAGGTGAGTGACATCAGCAGCAGTGCTAAGGGAGGGGTAAATGGAAAGTAGTAAGTGTGAATGTCCACAATGACACACACACACACACACACACACACACACACACACACACACACACACACACACACACACACACACACACACACACACACACACACACACACACACACACACACACACACACACACACACACACACACACACACACACACACTCTCTTACATAAACACACACAGTTTCAGAGTTGCCATGTCCGGGATTAGAACTTCTACCTAACTGGTATGCTACACTACAGTATTACACAGTTATTGCGAGCACCACACAGCTCATAGGCCTAAGATTTCCTAAAGGTTTATTTCAAGGTGACTGACATCAGCAGAAGTGTTGACATGGGCAATGGGAAGTGCAGTGTGTGTGAATGGGCCACACATCCTTCCTCTGGAAACACACAACTTTACATTTGACAGGACTGAGTTTACAAATGCTACATGAATACATATTTGTACTACCCTATTACACAGTTTTCACAAGCACCACAGGCACTATAAGGCTGAGGGCTATGAAAAGGAATAGTTACAGTGATTGACATAAGCACATCATGTGATCTAGGCCAATTGGATGTGCAGTGGGTGGGACAGGCCTCATAATGGAATTCTTTCTGTCACTGTCTGCCTCTCTCTCTTCCCCACATGTCTGTGTGTGTATGTTTGACATATTATAGTCTATTGGCCTTAGATATGTGTGAGTGTTCCTATCCAATGTGTGTGTGTGAAGCATAAATGGTGTATAATTTGGTGTGTGTGCACAGATATCTGAAAATGACAGATATGTATAGTCCACTCTGTTGTCAGACATGGGCTTCATTTCTCTAAGTGTATGAGCATGCCCAGTATGACCTTCTGTATTGAGTGTGTGGATCCATTCCAGGTAGGGCTGTACTGCAATCCAGGGTTTGGTGTTCTACACCTACAGCTAGCAACCTGTTTCTGCAGGATATTTGTAGATAGGTTGACAATATGGAGCCACAATGGGCGACAGTTAGGAGGATACTGTAACTATTGCTGTCTGTGCTGCTTGTGTTACATGGTTGGTGTTAGCAGTAATATTCAGACATCTGTACTGTTTTACACTGTGATGTATTATGTCATCAACTACTGACACATATAATTATTTTCTTACAGTTATTTACCAGGAAATCCAAGATGAATGAAGCTGAGTCCTGTATTGTGGGCTGCAGCCTACGCATTCTTGCACACTCCTGCCATTCTGGAGGGGTAGCTACAGACACTTGCTGATGGGTCTGTGTAAATGGTCCAGCATCTTGGTAGTATGGTGGCTAAGGAGTCCTTTCTTGTACATATATCATCTTAAAAGAATGGCCACATCCTGCTACGTTCATACCTCTCAGCTCTACAGATTCACCGAGGTTACCCAGAGGCAGGGCTCATATATCTGCATGAATGAAATAGCCAGCAGAAATGGTGGAATGTAAAATAATTTAATAAAGACAAAGATAGAGGGTGGCATGCTTTACTATCTACAATATCCAAACTGGTTTTGGCTACAATAGCCTTCTTCAGTGGAAATAAAACACAATCACATGCATAAGTGTATAATTAACAGCATAAAGGCAGTACATTGGTTAATTAAAGTTGGTCATTAAGACTAGGTGGACATAAAGCCCCTAATTTGATGATCCATTTGCATTCCTTGAAATTCAGTAAATTATGCCAACCCAGCTTGTCCCTACATTTACATGCAATACAGTCAATGAGAATAAATTGAAAAAGAGCAGAATTATGTTTGACAACATGTTTATATAAAGCATTTTTACTGAGTTTATTCCTAATGTCACTAAGGTGTTCCCCAATCTTAATACGGAAAGGTCTGGACGTCTGTCTAACATAAAATGATGAGCATGTACAGGTGGCTAAGTAAATGACCCACTCCGTGTTACAATTAGCCCAAAAATTAATATTGAAAATTTCAGAAGTATTACAACTACTGAACTCCCTAGTATGTTGAACCCTGTTGCAATAAGAGCAGTGACCACATGGTATACAACCCAACACTGGGCCACCTCTCGATGTGTGTTGAACAGAGACAGAGGAGTTGAAACTCACCCTCTTGTAGTGGCTAAACAATGAACCCAATGTCCGACCTCTCCTGAAAGAAAAGGAACATTTGTCCCTCAGGAAAGGGTGTAATTTCTCTTCTGCCATCAAAATGTTCCAGTGTTTATTGATGATGTTCATAAATCCTCGTGTGTTACATCCATATGTAGTAACCAGATGAACTGGATCATTAGAAAGATCCTTATGTTTATCTTTATAACGGAACAAATCAACCCTGTTCTGATTTGAAGCCCAATGGCAAGCAGAGCTCACAGTACCCGGGGGGGGGTAACCTCTCTCCTGAAACCTGCATATTAAATCATTTTGAGCAATCTCAAAGGTTTGTTGGTTTGAACAGATCCTTTTGGCTCTTAGGAATTGCGACTTGGGGATATTCTGGATGATATGTTGTGGGTGGAAGCTGGTAGCATGTAAAAGTGAATTATATTCAGGAAATTCCCTGTACATCCATGTGGAAAGAGTATCATCAGGATTCCTGCTAACCTCAACATCAAGAAAAACAATCCTAGATTTGTGGTAGTTTACTTTAAACTCAATTCCCCACACATTATCATTGAGGTAGCAAATAAATTCCTGAAGATAAATTTCATCTGACTTCCACACCATCCAACAATCATCCAGATATCGCCTACAGATGTCCAATTCATCCATATATATATATATATATATATATATATATATATATATATATATATATATATATATTGTGGTTAGGGTCATAGATCATAACCTCCTCAATATAGGCTATAAAAAGGTCTGCATAAATGGGTGCAAAAGAAGCACCCATCGGTGTGCCCTTGACCTGCCAAAAGCATTGGTCCTGGAAATAGAATACGTTACTGGTCAGAACGTATTCAGCCAGGCATACCAAAAAAGTATTAAATAATGGCTGGTACAAACCAGATCTCCCCAACCAATAGTCCAGGGCCTGCAAACCTGCCCAATGTGGGATATTAGTATATAGAGAGGTGACATCCAAGGTACATAACAACCAATGAGGCTCCAATTGAGTATCACAAATGATATCCAAAAACTGAGTGGTGTCCTGAATTCTAGCTTTTATTAGAGGTAATAAAGGTTTTAGAAAATGAGTCAGATATTCAAGCAAGGGTTCAGTAATTGAGCCACATCCTGATACAAGGATGCTAGATGCCCCCCTGGGAGACCGATTGTATCAGGACGTGGCTCAATTACTGAAACCTTGTCTGAATATCTGAAGGTGTTTACATAGTTTATAGTAGTGTGTTGGGCTGCTGCCTGTGTAATTGGCTGATTCTGATACATTTCACCTGACAGCTATGCTAGTTCTCCTTGATTGCCTTCCTACTGCTGTTTTCCTTCCCATTGCCTTCCCATTTGAGCCCCGAGGAGCACCGCCCAGTGCTCGGATGTGAACAAGGCTGCTATTTCCTGTTTTTTTTTTTGTTTAAAACATGGTGCGTGGTGTGTGCACCTATTTAGGCAATGTGAACACTACTAGGCAGCTTCAGATACACCCCCTTCCTTAGCTTTGCTTAGCTAAGGGCAAACACAGGCCACAGAGCTCCAATAAACTTACAGCATGCATGACACACCCCCTTATGAGGTCATCCACCTCTTATACTTATACAATGGTATTACTGCTCCTACACAGTTGGGTGCAAGCTAACACTGAGTGGATCTGTGATTCAGTATCAATTCCCTCATTTACATAAACCAGAATGCTAATTCATGGTTACCACACTCACACTGAGCCTTCCCCCTTAGCAACCACTATTCATTGGTATTGTTGTCTTATGCATGCCATTGATTATTCTGACAAAATGCTGATTTGGGTATAAAAGCTAATTTCCCCTTTTTTTTATTTTTCGTGCTGATCCTGTTTGCGCACCACTGCTCTACACTTAAATGGCTGAAATCGGCCAAAAAAAAAACTTGTTTTTATAAAATTGCAACTATGTTTCATGCCAATGGCCATATTTTTGGCCATTGGCATGCCTACTATATTGAATGCATGCTTTCTTTTGAGCTGTCATGCCTCTGTTTTGTAATTTGCAGAAATATATTCAATTAGTAACCAAATGCATTTCTGCAGGTTACAGTATCCTAAACAGACACCTGCCTGCTTCCTGGATCACTAATTCACTTTATTTGCATGGTTTTCACCAGCAAATGAGGTAATTAGCATATGGTAGTGGTGTCTGTGTGGAAATAGTGTAGACACGCTCGCTCATGTCTCGGGGGCTCGTTCCTGGACCGCTCGTCAACCATATTGCGTGCAGCAGCTCTGACACTATTCAGGTACACTATGCAGAGCTTGCTGAATCTGGGGGAATGTTTCATTAAAAGTGATACCTTCTGGAGTAGCCTATAATTTGCCACATGAGAGAGGCAAGGAAAGAAAGTAGAAATAAAATAATTCACTGCAATAAATCAATATTAATTCTTCAACGTACAAAAATATACATATGAATGTGCATAAATATTTTTTATGATAGAAATATATGGAAAATAGTTAAAGTTGCTTGGAATGAATAATGTCTCACTCCAGGTCTTATGAAACTGCGAGAGAAAGTTTCCTGGTTCAATTCATGGTGGGGATCGTGCTTGGAGGCGACTACTGCCTGCTGAAGAGGGGAAGACCAGAAAATAAATGATGACACTGTTTCCTGCCTGGATAGAAAGAACTATCTGAATCAGGTAAAAGGTTGTTCAATTGTATTCTTTTGCCATTTGATGCTTTTATGAATTTGTGGAAAGTAAATTTGTGAAAACAAATCTGGGAATGAATAGTAAATGTAAGTGCCAACTTTGTTCACCTAAGCACAAATAACTTTTTTGTCTTGAATGAGGCAAAGTAATCCAGCCCAGAAGACATATAAATGAAATAAAAACTGAAAATGTGACTGGAAACACAAGACTGGTAAATACTCATCAGGAAGAGAGTGCATCTGCTTCTTTTGCTTTGTTTGAAATAATAGAATACTTGTTAACTTATGAGACAGGTGAGTAACTATGAAACTGTTATGACAATTCTGAATAAGAACTGTCAACTACTGACATCTATGCAGATATAAATTGGAAGAGAGGGAGAGAGAATTGTATCTAAACTAAATCCACTGACTTGTTTATCTGTTACATCTTCCCTGTGAATGCAGCAAAAACTAAGCAGCGTAATTGCAAGAATTGCAATAAAGATGAGCAAGATAATGTTTGGTGTCAAGATACGGCTGGTGTTGATCTTATGCTATCTAACTTTTTACAGCTGTATATGACATTTGCCCAGCAATTACCCTTAACTTGTGGAGATCATTGTGCCTAAGGTCATGAGTGAAGAAAGGAGCATGCTGCTTTTCTTAGACATTGGTATTTAACTAGGTAACAAGTGTAGCCATTATCAGTTCGGCAGAGAAGCTTCAAAGAGAATTCTATGTCCAGTCACCAACTGGTTGGTCAGTTTCATAAGTTAATAATAGATTACTACAATGTACTTAATAATTAATAATTACTGAAGTGTTAGTCTCTTTGGCTTTTCAGTGGTCTTTTTGGTCTGTTTACACGTGGGGTGGCTTCTTTCTAATGTGGTATAAATAATAATAATAATAATAATAATAATAATAATAGTAAAATAAAATATTATAAAATGAAAGAAAAAGAAGCAGTGGTAGCTTAACAAATTGTGCCAAGAAGTATCTTCACTTGCCAGTAGATGCCAGCTTCAGGTGACAGGTGGCCTATAGTCAAAGGTAGTCAGCTACTGAATCTCATTTTTTATGACCACTGGGTTCACGATCTTTTTTATGAAAATAATAATAGTAATAATAAAAAGGTAAAGATAAATTACTGAAAACAGTATCACAAATTTCTAGCAGGCAGTTTCCTCTCAGTGCCAACCATCTTATTATCTCCTCCCATCTGGTAGTCCTGTTGCTATATGTCTTACTCATGTCATTCATATTCCTGAATCTGGATGGGGAGGTTTCCTGTGTGTCGGGTGTGTCAGTTTTAAAGCAGCACCAGCATAGGAGTGCAGAGGCTAGATCACCAGTATCAGGGTTTACATTTTTATTGCCATCCCTTAGTGTGGGATTGCTTCTTTCTACCATGCACATATTTATTCCTTTCTTAGTTAAGGGATAACAGTAGGTAATGGTTTTCTTTATCCCTATTACATTTTACAGGTCCTCTAACTTTACATAGCAGCCCCTACGTAGGTATATGACAATAATAATAATAATAGCTGGATGCCATGTCCAGTGTTATTTGATACACGTGATGTGTCTCTGGGATCTGCTACAACTCGAGGATCAGCTGTTTCATATTCTTGCCTTGACACTCACTGTTTTTTTTTCTGTTACAAGTTTCTGGTGTTTCTGATCAGCTAGAATGCAAATATTTCTCTGCATGCCCTACAAAGTAACACCCACCAGGCAGTCAGTGGGGTTATGTCCTAGAATTCTTCCTTTATTTTACTGCATTCATTTGCAACAGAGTAGTTGTATATTTCCAAGATCAAATATATATCATTTGTAGTATGTGTTATGGAACTTTTCCCCACCTCCACTAAAAGTGGGATTTATGCCTAGTGGGATTTTCCCAATAATCCAATATCAAATAAATAAATAAATGCATTTTTGCATAGGGTTTATCCTTGCAGTTAGTGTTTTTTTTTTTTTTTTCTTGATGCAGACAACCAGGTTTTGAATTTTTTTTCCCTTATTTGGCTTTGGGTTTTCTTTTCTCCCTCCTTTTGATATGTTCCTTAGTCTGTTTTTCATGCTGTATTCAGACATGGGGAGAAGAGAATGTATTTGTTTGCCTCAGTTTAGTTATGACTGCCAGTGATGGGGTTTTAGGTTGTTCACAGTTGCTGAGGCTTTTAGTGCTGTAGCTGAGATTTATGTTACCTGAATTAACATTTTTTTTCTGTTTCTCTCTCCTCTATCTGTGCAGGAGCCACGCCTTTAGTCAAAGATTTGCAGACCACTCTCAGGCACCAGTCCTCTTTGGGGACTTCACTGGAAAATGGCAGCAGTAGGAGGGACCCTCAACTACTCAGAACCAGAGAACAAGACAATTGGTTGGGGAGTCAACTTCCCTTGACAATGAATCAGCAGCAAAAAGACCTAAGTGGAGGTGTCACAAAAATCTCCAGACAGTATTTATGCAGGACACAGGCAATGGGACTGTGCCCTGATATAAATACTGTCAGGATACAGGCTATGGGACTTCAGGGGCAAACATTACATCCCACATCCATTCCACAATTAAGGATAAGATCATCAGAGGGGGAATATATGGACACTTTAGATAATTGTTGAGAAAAGAATTCAGTGTCTTTTAGGTTCAGCATCTTATAAATTGAGAAACAGCAGCAGCCAATGATTTGGCATCTACTTTGGTGGCTATAGACAAGAAACTAATGGGTAAGGTCTGAGTCCACATTTAGATTATCTGGGTCTATATTAGATCATCGAACCCTTAAAAAAGTGAACGGTGATTCATCGACCTTATGTAAGTGAAAGCTTACAATGATGAAGTGTCAGAACAGCGATTTTTTTCCAAGGGGAAAAAAATCGCTGTACCAACAAAAAAAATAAATAAAAATAAAAAACAATTTTAAACATTACATTAAGTGGGGGGCTTTGCCCCCCACACACCCCTACTTAAATATACCAACTCCAAGACCGCACTACAGTGCCAAAAACGGCAAAGTACCGAAGCAGCCAAGCAAATTCTTTCCCAGGGAAAGATTTTGCTTAACAGTCGCTTCGATATTTTGCGTTTTCAGCCTTTTATGTTCGACCAAGATGCATTCGAAAGAATGTGTCTTCAGTCTTCTAATATAGACCCCATTATCTGGCTAGTGGGCTTCATCCATTTCATAGCTGCCATTTTAGAAAAGGACCCTCAGAAAACCCTGCTCCTACTGGTCTATTTTTTCACCATCGAATAAGCTCAAAGTTTTGGAGGGGGGCAGACATGGCTCTGGTTATGACCAGAAGGCTGTTAATAGGTAAATACAATGGATTAGAGAAGCCCACACTTACAGCTTCTTGTGAGGGGCAAAAAGTTGGAATGAAGGCTTTCCAGCCCTTAAGTAGTGGCATCTATACATGTGGCAGCCCTGTTGCTTTGTGCATGTCTGCTCACATTGTGGAAAGGAATACCCCATCATAAAATGTTGGGCCAGGGTGCGGCAGGTGTGCCCTAAGTCAGATGCCAAGGCAGAAATAAATCGCCCCTTTCCTAGTCAGAGCCTACAGCCAGAGGTGGTAGCTCCTTCTGGGGTTTGTGGGGGAATAATTTATTTTTGGTTTTCTCCCACAAGCAGTTAATTGCACATCAAAATTCAAGCCTTGGCCAGCCTGTTGATTACCCTAATGTTGAATCATAGCAAAAAACTTTGCAGGGCTTTTTGTGAGGGTTTTCCATTAAGCCACATGCCACCCTAGTTTAAAGTTCTGCCGAAACCCACATTCAGTGGCAGGCAAGGAAGGTATTGTCAAGAGCCTTCTTAGCAATGAGGTTGTGGCCCCCTTGTAGTTCCCCCTTTCTCTTTCATTAGTGTCTTCTCCATTGAGTCTCATACCTAAGAAGGAGGGTTAGTTCAGACTCATTTATCACTTATCATTTCCACAAGGGGTGGCAGTAATGAGGAGGAGGATAAGGTCCAGTATGCCTTTCCAGATGACACCATCCATATTATCAAGAGGTTCCTTGACCATTGGATGAAAAATTAGACATAGAAACAGCATTTTATTTGCTGCTTATTTGAGGGGAGGACTGGCCCCTGCTGTGCATGTGTTTTGAAGACCACTTTAACTTTGACATAGCCATGCCAGTGGGCCATGTGTTAGATTGTGCCATGTTTGAGAAATTCAACATGGACTTCCATTGGTTTTGGCAGCAGAGGGCTCCACTCTATGAAGCACTCCATTATCTAGATGGTGTTTTAACCATGGGGAATGGGGGCCAATGGTATCAGTAAAGGTATGGAACGTTTTATCCAACTGTGCCATGACCTGGGAGTCCTGTTACTAGAAGACAAAACTGAAGGCCCAGCCAGGCCTCTAGTATTTTTAGGGTTAGAAATTGATGTGGTGACTTTTACCTTCAATATTCCAGTACCCAAATTAAGTTGTTTGAAGGAAAGTATCTACAAATTCTAGCTGCCACAAACATAGGGATAAGGGAAGTCATGGAACTTTTGTGAGTCCTTAACTCTGCTTGCAGTGTGGTGGCCCTGAGGAGATCATTTACTAGGGTCCTACAAAATGTTAAAATATGGTTGGCAGAAACATCATGGTGAGAGGGATGGGTAGATGGAAAGAAGACCTCTGCATATGGCACTTCTTCTAGTCAAAGTACAGTGAGATTTCTCTTTGGCAGGGCAGTTGGATTTCATCACAGGCCATTCTTTGGCTGCAGGGGATAGGTATAGAGGCTTACTGCAGAGGTAAGGGATTTGCAGCCTCTTGGTCATCTTGGTACATAGAACTTAGGAACAGCAACATAATCCTCAAACTGATGTCCATCTGGGTGGCTACAACAGTGTGGCAGGAGGTATAATTATCAGTCTCTGCTGGTGTCACAAACTAGCACCCCAGACCCTCAGCTCAAGTAAAGAGCAAAAAAAAAAAAAAAAGCAACAAAATTTCTGCAAAACTACAGGAAACTACTTGATATTACACTACACAATCCACCCACCCAACTTTTCAAGTGAAGACCAAAAAAAAAAAAAAGTCAGCGACCAGGTACCTGGGGTTGCTGAAAGGCAGGAGACAATCATAGGATCATAGGATCACAGGAGATTACTAGGCTAATGGGCCTGGGGCCCTTTCAAGCCTAGCCAAGAGGTATCCCCAAAAAGAAACCTCAGTCAACACCTGTTGCCCCTGTTAGTGAGGGACACAAGTGGAACCCCTGGGACAATTTTTTTTTCCCATCAACTCATCAAGGTTGCACTTAGGTTCATAGGTAGGTACTAGGCTATTGGCCCTAGGGCCTCCACTTGAAGCGGGTCAGTGAGGTACTCTGTTTGATGTGTATGGGAAGTCTATTCCAGAGATGGGGCAGCCACTGGGAGACAAACCTGTCTCTCCAGCAGGTCTTGTTGATGTTGCATATTAGATTTAGGCCTTTTGAGTGGGTAATACGCGAGAAGTTAGACTTACTGATATGGAGCATCTCTAGTAGGGCAGGGTCTGAGATTGCCTTGTAGGTGAGACACAGATCACCCCTGAACAATCTCAGGTCCTGTTTCTGTTGCTTCTGTCCCCTGCCTCCAACTCTCCTTCCTCAGATTACAGTAAAAAATATAAAAATAAAATATTAAAAGCAAAGAAACAGAAAAAAAATCTTTCTTTTGTTTTAAAACTGTACCATACTAGTTGCTATAGTTTATGCCCCCACACAAGGCACTGCAGTGCTCAGGTTTCAAAAGTTTTATAGATATTTAAAAAAAAAGAAAAAGAAAAACAAATCTTTCTTTTTTTTTTTTTTTTTTTTTACTTTCAAGCTGTAGAAAACTACAAATGTAACAAGCAGTTCTTACAGTTTATACTCCACACTGAGTGCTACAGTGCTCATGTTTTACCCAGAAAAAAGAAGCAATTTACATTTTTTTTTTACCTTGAAACTATAGTTTCAAACAAGCAGTTACTACAGTTTAGCCCACACACAGATTGCTACAATTCTCAGGTTTAACTGCAAACACAATACTGGCATCTCAAAGCCAGCATGCAATAAAAAGTGATATGGATGATGGATTGGATCACACTCTCTAGCACTTTGCACCTTGGGCAGGTGCCTGCTTTACCTCACCCTAGCTGCACTACTGGCAAGAGTTGTTCTACAATAAGGGTGTTGTTGTTTTTTTCTTTCTTTAACAACTGGGCTGTAGCACAGGTACTCCAAAGGAAGACTTCCAAATGTTGGTAGTTTCTCTCTCTCTCTCTCTCTCTCTCTCTATATATATATATATATATATATATATATATATATATATATATATATATATATATATATATATATCAACATTATTTTCTATCTCTCTTTCTCTCTCTCTCTCTCTTCTCTCTGTGCAGGATTGCTAGTTTTCAGCAGTTTTCAAATCAAAAATTATTTTAAGGGTAAGCATATTTCAGGGAAACGCAACAGTATAGCTGACAGGATCTCTCACTCGCAGATTTCCAGATTTCACAGTTTGTCACCAGATGCCCAGGAAGATCCCACCATCACTCTGTTTTACTTGTGGTTGAGTGGCGAAGGGTAATGCATTGGCTAGTTTTGAACTTCTGAGCTACTAGTACCTCACCCCCCCCCTTGTATTCCCTACTACTTTCCTAGAAACCTAGGCAATATTCTGGTCAGGATGAGACAGATGTCCAAGTGCTGGGATAATGGTTTGGTGTGCAGAGTATGGTTGGACAAGCAAGTGGGGAGGGGGACTGTTGCACTACTTGACTTAAGGCTATTCAGGTGATGATTATCAACTTCATTTCCTGTTATTGAAGATGCTGTTTGTGCTTGCAATATTGTTGGACAATTGAACAAAGACTGGTAGTATTTCAATTAAATGTTTACTATTAAATGTTTACACTGGCTATGCTGTTTCTGTGTACTTTGTTGGTGGGGGCCAACTACAGTAACAAAGAAGGCCAAGGAAGGAACAAAGTAATCTCTCTGCATGGTAAACTTGAGCTTAAGGTTTATTGGAATTTAGTGGCATAGTAACACAAGTGCTAAGACTGAACTGTATGATAAAGAAAAATGGGAAAAAGAAATCATTTACTAATTTAGTATTTGTTGACCAGGTGACTAAGCTTGTCCATGGACCATTTTCATCCATGACCTAGAAAGAAAGAAGGGATGCTGGGAAGAAAATAATTCTATCATTGGAAGGGAGAGAGAAAATGAAGTAGTTGATGTTTACATTAAACAGCAGAAAGAAAGGCACTTAGTCTATATACTTATGAAAGAAGACTGGAAACTGGGAGAGACATAAATAGAAATAGTAGAAGAGATGGCAAAATTCTGTCTAGAATTTTATGGAATATGGTTCCAAGATGAAAAGAAAGGGACTGAGAAAAGTCAGTGGAAAAGGAGAGAATGTAAATGGATGAGATAAGTACCACACTGAGATATAAGAAAGACAATAAGGAGATTAAAAATGACCTGGTGATGATCTTCAGTTAGTATACAAAGTAGGAGATACTGCACATTACGAGATACATCTTGGAAATGTATTGAAGAAAGAGAAATGGGAGAATATGGTTCCTCAAACATTTAAGCTAATTTCACTTATAATTGCAGGTGCCATAACTATGGCAAAGCTACAAGTGGGGGAGCCTGGACAAAACATTACCATGATACATACAGATAACAATTCATGAAGGAGGTTCAGTTAACAGACAGCTGTTATACATTTTTGAAGTTTATGTAAAGGATATGGAGAAAGGAACTAGTGCAATGGAAATTGTAATGTATAACATAAAGAAATCATTCAAGTTAATTAAGAAAAGCTGCCTACTGGAGGTTATAGACACACCGAGTTTAAGAGCTTAACTTAGAGACAGATTCAATGGTTATGTTAATGGTAGGAAGGGAGGTGAGGTATAGAAGTCCACTTTTCCCTGGGCTATTTTTGATGACAATGGAAGCTGCAAAGAGAAAGTAAAGAGAAAAGCTTGACAAGGTGGAGAGGATGGGAGAGGTGTGGGCTTTGTTTTGTTCATATTTAGAGATGCTTGCATTCTGCTGACAGACTAGAGAAGACAACGGATAGCATAATGATCTTTTTTGAGATGCCTAAGAAGGAGTCTAGAACAGAGTGTAGTGTCATGAAGATGATACTTATATAATTTGGGAGAGGCTAACTGGATCATGGGCATATGTGGAGCAAAAATAAACATGGAACAGAGTATCTAAACCTATCTGAGATACATTGCAAAAGCAATAGTTAAGAATTACAAGGGCTTGAAAAAAAGTATAGATAAAATGTGGAGGGACTTGGATGAGTGACTATATTATAGGAGAAGAATTAATATAACTATAAAGCTGATCATCTCAAGAGTGAGTTATATTCTGAAGCATGTTTCACTTCAGGGAGAAAACACAAGGATAAAGGAAATGTTGAGTGTATATAACAGAGCATCAAAACTAGGCCAGGGCTGAACAGAAGATCCAAAACAGGCTAGACAAAGGAGAATAGTCCTAGAAGTATATGTATAGTAAACAGCTTCAACCAGTGGTTCAGTGGAAGGTAGTCCCAGGGACAGCCTGGACATTCTTAAACTGAAATTTTAACCAATTTACTGGTGTGGCAATGAATGAGATGCTAGATTCACAGGGCTGTAAGGTCACATTTTTAGATAGTGCCACTTTCAGTTCTGTGTATTATGATGGATTGTCATACTAGTATAAGGTCCTTGGAATCCACATCATGGAAATAGATGTGATCAACAGTTTGCCCAAGGCATGCAGGCAACCTGTCATCACTGCTGAAGTAGCAAATCTTTGATGCCTAGGATATGTGTGTGTTTCACTGTCTTACAGACCCCAGCATGAATACATGCAGAACATAATACTTTTTATTAGCAATACAACATATTTATTTCTGTCATAGCTGAGAAACTGCTACATGCAACATGACTGCAGTAATAAAATGCTGGGAACCGTCACTATTCTTCTTCTACTACACAAACACATATACATACATACATGCACGACACACAGACATACATATGTACAGGTATGTGCACACATGCACTACATCTACACCAAACACATACACATATACACACATACACACACACACACACACACACACACACACACACACACACACACACACACACACACTCACCACTTGTGCCCAATAAACACCCACATGCACATAGACACACACACATATGCACATACATACTACACACCACACATACCACACACACACACACACACACACACACACACACACACACACACACACACACACACACACACACACATACTACACACCACACATACCACATACACAAGACACACACACACACACACACACACACACACACACACTCATGCCACAAACACACATATGCACACTGTACTCACAGCACACACACTAAAACACACGCACACACCACATGCTCACCACACATATGCACGCACACACACATACAAACACACACACACACACACACACACACACACACACACACACACATACACACACACACACACACATGCACACTACATGCATAACACACACACACACACACACACACACACACACACACACACACACACACACACACACTCACACACACTAATATACAGAGGCAAACATATACATGCTGTATCTTGTAGGGAATAGTGTGCACCTCAGTTGTCCCCATCTAGCCAGTAACAACTGAAACATGCTCCTGAATATGATTCTGCAGCTCCCTAAACACTAGTACTATTTCTGTTCTTAAGCATGGGTTTGTGGTGTGTATAACAACATCTGTCTGAGAACTCAGACCTAAGGTCAATAGCACTATACAGGATTTATTCCTGAATGGCAGAAATTGCTACATTCCTTGAACATAGAGCATGGAATGAGAACCAATATATTGTGTGTGTGTGTGTGTGTGTGTGTGTGTGTGTGTGTGTGTGTGTGTGTGTGTGTGTGTGTGTGTGTGTAAAAAGGTCTTTCATCATGTAATATTTTTAAATTCAGATTCCAAGAAAATAAATTTTTATAGATTGGAAGTTATTGTCCAAAGAATGTGCTTCCTGTTTTAGTCAGTAATTTCAAAATAGCATTTCAGAAAATGCCCAGCTTTGTTATACTATAAAGACTGTTGTCACAAAGCCTGTACCTATGGGGTGCATTCCCAAGGAAGATATGAGTTTCTTTATAAAAATCAGTTTCACAATTAGTACACACTGGTGCTAGTGGAATTGTTTTCTGACAGTTATCTTCTGCAAAGCTACAGGCATATGTTATACTATAATATTTCATTGCACTTAGGTTTACAATGGTATAATAAATTACTATACAGATACTGTAATTGTTATAATAAATGAGAAAACAAATTATGTTTACAGCTCATTCTTAATATTTCCTTTTCTTTTTGCCATTAGAGTTTCCTCTTCTAGCCCTGACGTGTACTGTGTCAGTTACTTCCCATCACCCGCTACTTCTCATGGTACAATTGTTTCCCCTTTTAGTTGTTTTCCCCTGGTGCTGTAGGGTATGTCTTCTGCACCCATATTATATAAATTTGAACAACTTTGAATCTTGGCAAAAGCAAGGCCTCAAGTTATCTGCATACAACATATTTCAGCTGTGGAATTCATCCATGTCTTAGTATACCAAGTCAAAACCTACTCTTAAATGACATCAGTAACAGAATCCTTCATCTCAAAACTTCTGTAGCTTCAAGTCCAGTGATGGCTCAACTGTCACAGGTTTACCATGTATTGCAGAGCTATGCATCAGTGTCACTGTCCCAAATAGTGCAAGTGCTCTTTATCAGGCTAGGTTTACTTTGTCTCATTTCTCTGGTTTATTTATTCATCCACGTTCTTTGTCTCCTGCACTAAAATGGTGTTGAAGCACCTTATGTCCACACTGGCTATATTATTACCAGAACTTACATTGCACAACTAAACTTTGCTGTGCTATAAAATAACATTTTTTTCAGTATGAAGCATTTTCTCCTCAATCCATATAATTTGCATTTATGAGCTTGACTATTATTTTTATTCAAATAACTGTGGTTTGCATAATGGCTACTTGAACAGCAGTGCGTTTTTGCCTACTGCAGAGCACTTTCATGCATTATATTCCACTCAAAATTGTTCTCATTTCATCTTTATAAAGGATTTTCCAGTGTTGCTCAGTAGGGGGAATGCTTTTATGGCAGTTTGTTTGTTTCATTTTGATAACTGTAAGTATCCTCCATCACCATTACTTTTAAGACATAACTGGCGGATGATTATCTATAGATGTTACAGATCTGTTAGTTATTAATTATACTATTCCTACTTCAGAAAAATCAGTCTGAAGTATGCCCTTAACACACAGCTTAAAACCATTCTAAATTTTTCTTAAGTTTCCTTTGCCATCAATCTCTAATCCCATGACTGCTACATGCGCTTCTGATAGGCCTTGCCATTGTTGTTTAAGTCAAGACCTAACCTTTCATTGTTTTTTGCATCAGATGCATCTCTCAGCAGCCTATTTATCTCCTCTAATCCCTCAAAGCATTCCTCTTATCTTTTGAACTCAGTCTGCCTCAGTTTAAGAATCCATTTGCAGAGTGTTTTATCAAGTGCTTACTACATTAGGTGGAGAATATTTTAATATTTCCATAACTGTATAAAATGAATGCATTTTTAGTTTAGCATTTGTGAGCAAGATGAGGACACATTTTGGTAGACTTATGGAAATGTGTTGCTCAGCATTTTCATATTCTTATGATAAAGAGACTCATGAAATGTCCATATTCCTACACCTTATACATTTGCAAGTGGATAATATAAAGATGCCTCCAGAAGTAGCAAACGCATCAGGCCTTTTAAAAGTTCTAAAAATAAATGATGGCAGGCTTGTGAAAGGCAATTTGATCTGCTGGTTAGACTACAGTGTTGTTCATAAATGCATTGTAGATTTAATGCCATGACTACTCAGTGTTTCCTCTTACCTAGCTGTAAATTTGTACTAAAATACTAAAAAGTGTAGCCTTGCTGCTGTTTTTCAGCAAATACGATACCTTAATGTATCAGCAAACTAATGTGATGAATGGAGAGAGATGTTCAGGTCTCTAGCTACTTAATGCAAAGTGATATAACCAACAGGAACATCAATCCAACTTTGGTAAGATTAGCTCAGCCAAATCATCAAAATTATTGTGTTGTGAAACTTACGCACAGCATTAACTAATACCACATAGATGTGTCTGTTATAGTTCAAGCACAGATTACCAGCTCCGCATTACAGGAAGCCTCTCTCTGCAGAACAGTGGTCATAAATCTATTTTTCGTATTACTTACTAGCTAGTTAAGTTGAAATATCTAGTAGATCCTTTTCAACTACAACTCAAGTGGGATGCAAACATGCATCACTATGCATCGTATATTATATAATCAACACAACTTATAGCATGAGGAATAGTTGTTTCTAGTATTCATATGTTTATGCATGTAACTAACAGACAGGTGAACTGAGACTCTAAGGCCTCAGTTTTTACTTATAATGCAACAGTTCATTATATAACTCAATAACATTAATTAACAGTTTTTGGTTAGATTTATAGTAAAAGAACAGACATAAACATTATATAGTATACTTAATGCTGTTAAAGAACACAAAAAGACAGTATGGTGTGATACTAGAAATTACTGACTATCTGTATACAGTTCATGGGATCACATATATAAGTCTATTTGATCACAAACATATAATAGTACATTATGAAATACAAACTGCAAAGCTTTTGGGATAGTGCATTTGCATTTCTTTTAAGGATGTGCAATCTTGGAGTTGCTATATATATATATATATATATATATATATATATATATATATATATATATATATATATGGGTCTACCTGAGATGGCCGACAGGCCATATGATCGACACTCATTTGGTCGACAGTTCATTTGGTTGACAAGCATGTTATGTGGTGGGCTTCGCCCTCACACCCCCCCCCCCTAACTATATATATCAACTCCAGGGTTGCACAACATCGGGGAGGGGGGCAAATCTGCTTGTCGACCAAATGAACTGTCGACCAAATGAGTGTCGATCATATGGCCTGTCGACCATCTCAGGTAGACCCATATATATATATATATATATATATATATATATATATATATATATATATATATACATATGTAATATGTTTTGGGTGGTGAAGCTACATGAGAGATGCAGCAGAAAACATTTTTAAGTTTTAAATAGTCATGGTTTCCTGATCATTAGCCTTCTGCCCATGAGCACGCGAAACACAGGCAGATGACCACTAAGTTCTAAAACCAAAACCAAACCTAAGACCTTCAGCCATAGGCATAGTATGTTTAATAGAGCCTTCCTTATTATGTCAACATGCCATATCACTGAAACCCATTTTGTTCACTCCATGATATCGAAAGCTGACAGTCGAACTCCCGGAACAGCGAAAATGGCTTCCGGAAATGTAACCACTTGGCCACCATGGAGAACTTTGACCTTTTCCCCACGTTAGTGTGATCTCAGAGTTAGTATATTTAGTTAGGGTGGTGTGGGGGCAGAGCCACTCACATCTGGGGGTATGAGGGTGAAGCCCCCCCACTTTGGTGGGTTTTCTGTGCTTTGTTTTGTTGCTTTTCAATGATGGCCAAGTGGTTACATTCCTGGTGGCCATTTTTGCTGTTCCGGGAATTTGACTAAGTCAGCTTTCAATATTATAGAGTCGACAAAACGGGTTTCAATAATATGGCACATCAACATAATATGGCAAATCCATTTAATAATACCTATCTGGGATAAGTGGATTATGTAACTGCAGCACTGCTTTTGTCATGTGCTTTTTCATGAAGGAATACTCTAAGCTTAACGAATGAGTTGTAGGTATCTCATACAGAATGGGTGGAATGGAGTTCCATACCACATTGACTCAAATACAGATGATACAGATGGCTTTGTCTGTGCAAGAAAGTGAATGGTGAGAGATTTCTAGTGGGGCAGTTAAAGCTACAGGAAACTAAATTGTCTTTATGTTTTGTTTATTGGATGTATCAGAGAGAAATGAAGCTGTTAAACTGAGTGTCTAGTGTACTAGTGTACCAAATGTAACTAGGTGGTTTGGGTAACCATCCCACGCACCTAATGGAGAAAAGGTGATGCTACATTCCCTGTGAATTAAATATGAATGCTCAGGACACTAGGCAGTAGCAGACTTGAAAAAAAATGGTGATGATATCAATTCTGAGTAAGATTTCCAAAATATGTTTTAGATGTTTTAGGTACACATCAAAGAAATCACATGCTTAGAGGATCTTTGGGCAGAGACAACATATGCCAGCTTATCCATAGTGTAGGATTTTTCTTAACTAAAAGTTTGCTTTGGCAAGGCAGATCCTCTATAAACTGAAATTCTGAACTTTAGTGATGAATCCATAAATATTTTGGGCTGCATTTTTTGAATTACAGTTACCAGACTGTTTATGTCCATTGTAACTCTGAGATGAAATGTGAGATAAAGAAGGCTGCTAAAGTTTCTTTTCTACATCTTGAATAAAATACCTGTTCACCATTAAATTTCAAGGTGATTGTCTGACTTTTAGTCCTTTCTCAAAAACTGTTTCTTTCCAAAAGTTGGTGATATTCCCAAGCAGTCTCTGCTTCAGAAATGAAGCTGTAATACTACCTGCCAGGTTTCTACGGTGTATTCTGATCATACAGTGTTACTTATAATCACACTGTACACTTCTGCATTTGTATCATGGCCAGGCAACTCAGTTTTTGAGCATAGAAAGCTAACATTAACTTGAAGTTTATGAATGGAGCGGTTTGATCTTTTTTTATCTGGATGACAGTCATCTTCCAAAGGCAAAAACAGTATTTAGAAAGTAATAAAAATCTGTCCCACAAACCATCTGGTTTGTTATGTAGCTAAGTACCTGCTTGCTTACTCCCCCATAGCTGAGCTTGGGAGTCTTGATATAATTTTCATTGGTAAATAATTCTGCCTTTACGTAGTATTTCTTAGCTGAGAATATAATGGATATAATGCAGATGTCACTGAATACTGGAAATTCTACTAGAAGGGTGTTTCATCTGCTAATCCAGTATGGAATCCATACAGTAGAGCTGGTCTGATCTAGTAGGCTCAATAACCACATAAAGTAAATCATGTTATCTAAGATACCATAAGAAAAGTGTATTATTCTTTGGTTCATAGTGCATATTAAAATCATCAAATAGTGGTACATATTTTTATTGAAAATGTGTTAAGCATCACAGCTATAGCCCTGGAGGATGGAAAAACATTTATTTATTTAACATTTGTTAACAGGGTAGGTGGGCTGGTTTGAGGGCACTTTCCAGCTATGACCAGTGCCAAATAGGCAAATACACAAACACAAAGTCACATGATCTATACAGTTGTATAGTACACATTACAAAAGTCATTAAAACTAAGTAAAATTGTAACATTATGCATAGTGACTATAAATCACTGTGCATGTACTATACAACTGCACAGCATACATCAGCAAAGTCAGTACAGATGGGCAGGATGTTGTCCACAGCCCCACACTACAGCAATAATACCACAGAGACAAAACCCATAAAAACAAGGATATACAGACACTTCTTTAGACAGGAAATCATTCCTATGTTTATATGTGTCTAGGAGGTTTATATATTAGAAATTGGAGGGAGTACTCATATATAAAACAAAATGTCTGAACATCTAAAAGAAATGTACAAGTGTATCTTCTTCCAAAACAATGAGTAAACATTTTTGCACAATGGTTTTATAGACAGGAGGGTATAATGCTGTAAGGTATATGAAACTGCATTCATTTTCTAGAAGCTGTGTACTGCTCTTTAATTTCATATGCATCATTTCTATTAATAGCACAAACTGCCATGAATTCTACTGTAAGTTAGTACTTCTGTCTAATGAACTCTTTATTTATTAGCGCTAGTGTGATTTCTGTGCACATGTTTAAGGACCTATTTGTCCTTCTTTACTATGTGCATTTGTTGATTACACTAGTTTGGATTGGGCCATAGCTGAATATGGTCCCATTGACCAGCCCACCTGCTCAGTTCATAAAAAAAAAGTAAATTGTACTAATATCCTTCATTAAAAACCCACCTCCATAGGTATCACAAGGGATAAGAAACTAAGAGTAATGCTACTCAACGCCAGAAGTCTAAACCTCAGGATGCATGCACTCAAAACTTTCCTTAGCATGGAAAACATCGATATCTGTGCAGTAACAGAAACCCGGTTCAAGGCTTCCAAGAGCACCCCAGCACTACCAGGTTATACCTCATACCATGCTTTTCAGCCCCAAAACTTGGACCAAACCACAAAAGGAGGGGGGGTATCAATATTCGTCAAAGATACCCACACCTCCAGGTTGGTGGCACAGCACAAAGCATCAGAGACTATCCATGTGCAACTAACAGTGGGTAAAACTGCCTTCCAGTTAATAGCCTGCTACAGACCACCCTCCCAAACCCAGGAACCCCACTCGGCCTTCCTGAGAACACTGGAAAATATGAAGGTCTCTCCAAACACCATTATAATGGGTGACTTCAACTACCCAAACATAGACTGGGAGCATTACTCTGGCTCCAACACCCTAGCCCAAAGGTTCCTAGAATTTATAAACTCAAATGCTATGGAACAACTTGTTACCACTCCCACAAGAGGGGAAAACATACTGGACCTGATCATCACCAACATGGGGACTCTATGCTCCAGACCAGAAGTGTATCCCTCACTGGTAAGATCAGACCATAAACTAATCTCACTGGATATTCACATCCCGACCCCACCCCCTGCCCAGAAAACCACAGTGAAAAACTTCTCTAAAGCAAATTTCACACTCCTCAAAACCAAGGTGGAATCCTTCAAAGCCACCAGGCCTGTGGAAAATACGGCCCAGAGTGCAGAACCCTTTATAAATGCATTCTATGAACACCTTCAGGAATGCATGGATCTTGCAATCCCAAATAAAATCAAGACCCAATCCTCCAAAGGCAGACATCCTGTCTGGTGGACCCCAGCCATAAACAAACTATACAATAGAAGGAGAAAGCTACTACATGATAGAGCAAAATCCCAAAAAGGGAAGGCATCTCTGATCAGTATTAGCAAAAAACTATGGGCACTCATAAAATCGTCTAAGGCCAGCTTTGAGAGAAAAATTGCACAGGACACTAAGGATAATCACAAGGCTTTCTTTAGTTATGTTAGGAGTCTGGGTGGGAATTCCCAGATATGCTCAGAATTAGTCCAAAATGACAAAAAATACACCAAACCCACAGACATTGCCAACATCCTAGCTGACAGGTTCAATGCAAACTTCTCCCCCCCCTCCCCACCAAAAGGGCAAATATCTATCCCAGCAGAGTGCTGCCCCCCTGACATCTCAGATGCTCAGGTAAGAGCCGCCCTCTCCAAAGCAAAAAACACAGCATCAATGGGACCAGACGATGTCCCAGGCTCCATCCTACATGAACTCCAAGAAGAGCTAAACCCAAACATAAAACTACTGTTCAATCTCAGCCTTACTACAGGATATGTACCCAAAAAGTGGCGTACAGCAACAGTGGTCCCTCTCCACAAAGGTGGTGCCTCAACGGATCCTGGAAACTATCGCCCCATAAGCCTGACTAGCTTGGTCTGCAAAGCTATGGAAAGGATCATCATGGACCTCATAAATAAAGATATTGGGGACCTACAGACACTGGATCCTACCCAGTTCGGCTTTGTTAAGGGCAGATCCTGCCTCTTAAACCTGGTTGATTGCTTTGAAACAGTCACCAAGGCCATTGACGAGGGGAAGGTGGTCCACACAGCCTACCTGGATCTCGCAAAAGCCTTCGATACAATACCCCACTCAGGCATTATAGATAAGCTCACCAGCTTAAATATAAACCCCTATGTCACTAGATGGGTTGCAAACTGGCTCAAGGACAGAACCCACATGGTTAGAATTGCTGGAGCCATGTCAGACTCCAAACCAGTTACAAGTGGCATCCCACAAGGCTCAGTCCTGGGACCTCTCTTGTTCTGTATATATTTCTCGGAGGTACAGGCCAACACGGAAGGACTGTGGCTAACCAAGTTCGCAGATGACTGCAAACTGGGCGCCATAATCGACTCTCCAGCCGACACAAGCATCCTCCAAAAGGGCCTCATAGAAACAGACAACTGGTTCCAGAGCCATGGCCTCAAGCTAAATGCCAAAAAGGGTATAGTCATCCCCTTTGGCAAAAACAAAGTGCCCACAAATTACCACATAGGTGGTAATCCATTAAGTACAGAAGAAGTAATTAGGGACCTGGGGACCCAAGTTGATAGCAATCTCTCATTTGACAACCACGTGGCCAAAGTGGTTAGAAGAACATTTTATATAGTCCACCTAATCATGAAGGGATTCACATCTAGATCAGGGGAGGTCATCGTGCCTCTTTACTCATCCCTCATCAGGCCCATAATTGAATACAATGCCCCTTTTGGGATGTACCTTACCAGACACCTGCAGCAACTGGAAAGACCCCAAAAGTACCTCACCAAGAGGATCAAAGGGCTCAAACAGATGCCATATGCTGCCCGGTTAAAGAAACTCCAGCTCTACTCAGTGGCATACCACCTGCTCAGAGGCGATCTGTGCCTGACATATAAAGCCATGTCCAACCTGGAATTAATGGACATGCTGCACCTCAGAAAATCCAAATCCCATCGAGCTACGCTCGAGAGACTTGAACCTCAGCACTGAAATAAATAGGACATGCTGGAGGGACAGATTCATAACCCAGAGGCTCCCTTCACTCTGGAATAAAATCCCAGTCCAGGTTAGGCAGAGTCCCTCATTGACTCTCTTCAAGAGGAATCTTGATGAGTGGATGGGAGATCGTAGGTTTACCCCGGGTATCACTTCTGTGTTACTGTTAGACAGAGGCACAGTATACTAACCTTGAAAAAGGGCATAGCAAAATTAATTTAAAATGGGTGGCGAAAGCCAAACACACTCTGGCTAGGCTTATAAATGCCCTAGGGCAGATAGCCTAGTATGAACCTATGAACCTATGAACCTATTACAGGGCACAGATAGGATGAATTCTGTCCTGCAGCCAATAAGTAGGTGAGCAGCATCAGTTTTATAGAGGACAAAACTGCCCTGGGCCTGACATGAACATGACAAACTGGATAAAGATACTTTATTTATTTATTTATTTATTTTTTTATTTGTGTTTGTTAGATTGAGAGGTGGAGTGGTCCTTGAACCCTTTTCAGCCCTGACCTGAGCCAGTGGTTTTAATTGAATGACTTTTCTGAGTGACCTCTTTACCTTTAGATGTTATTTGGGATATTTTGCATGCATCCTAATGTTTGTGGACATCAGGCTTGATTTTAAGCTCTATGTTTCTAAAGTATAGCCAAACAGTGCACTTTCTGTAGTACTGACAAGGTCAAAAAAAGGACAATACATGGTATCAGCTAGTGGGGTTTATCTTTATTGGCCTAAATAAACTCATGAAGACTTATATAGTAAAAAATAAAAGATCATGGGCATTCAGAAGTTATATAGCTGAAACACTGGTATATCTTTAAGAGGCCATATGCATTTATCCAATGGGCCTCCACCACAGGAGGTTTAAGATATCACTTCCAAAACAATGAGTAAACAGACATACATAATGGTTTTACAGACTGAAGGCTTGGAACGTATTACATGTAAGCCATATATATGCATTTCATTCATTTGGTTGACATTCATTTAATTCACAAGTTTTTACAGGTATAAAAAAGATTGACTACATAAATACGTGAATCATATTTGGTTGAATTCTAGTTTTGTATAGTACATGTATGAAGTAGTGTTCAGGAAAAATTAATGTTTGACTCAAAAAGTGATGATTGTGAGAATGTGCAAGATTGCATTTCAACAAGCAATGTCTATATGAGTTAGTGTATGACTTAGGATTAGGTAATGGGAAAGATTTAGCACTGTGCCTGCTTAGTGTTGTCTGTGTTCTATGTCCTTTTGGCTTGATGAGTAGTACTGTTAGGGAAAAGGTTTTTAGTAACCTAATGTGTAGGGTTAGGGAAAGGTTAAGGCTAGCTAATATGTACTAAGTTGTGCGGGGTGGGGTGACCTTCCCACCTTTCTCATGTGTGATAATCCCAACCCTAAGCCACCTGCCCATATTAGAAGTGCATTTTAACCATTACCCAAACCCTGCCTTTGCCCTATTCTTAACTACACACCTTGTCTTCGAAGCACCTTTCTGATAACACTACCACTAAATTTGAGCTAAATGTCTGGTACAGTTTGTGATATCCCCCTTCTGGGCCTGAATCCTCACCACTGACACTGGTGAGGGAAGTTTACTTGGAACAAAGATAGATACACATAGTATTTCCAGATGCAGCTCTGTGCACCAAACAAAATTTCCCTTAAGAGCACACCGGGAACACACTTAGCCTGGGGTCTGGATTTCCCACTCTCTCTCTCTCTCTCCAGGCCCCCAGTAAGACTCCCCGCTAGCACAGCTATAGTGCTAAGTCCTCAGCTGAGTCTCCCATGCCAAATCCTTCAGCACCCTGTCTGTGAAACCAGTGTTGTGTGTCCCTGCTCCAAGTAGCTGACATACACACTCTTTGAAATTTGATTTTCACACAGACATACACACCTAAGGCTGGCACAGATTTACTAGCTATGCCCCTCTTCCCAGACTATAAGGTAGATACTGCCACCAGGACACTCCAAAGTCAGCTACTCTAAGGGTCTTACAAGGGTACCAATCAAACAGAGTGAACTTAATACTAATGAGAATAAAAAAAAAATAAACAGTGATCGCACAAGGTAGGCTATAAACTCCACACAGGACAATAAAGACCCATCCAGAATGTAGCAAATATTTTAATTAGATTTAGTGCTTTTGTCCACTAACACCGTGGACTTCACTTCTTTTCTCTTCTTTGTCATCTGACTTAATTTTTATGAGGCATGTGTTCAGGGTATGTTGCCCTTTAACAAACACAATTATGAATTAGTAATCTGCAGTTGTGAACACACCCTTAAGGACTATTTTTCTTATATAAAGGTTGTTTTAGAGAGTATTTTTAGATTATGATGAAGTCCATGGTGTTAGTGGATGAAAGCCCTAAATCTAATTAAAATATTTGCTTCCTTCTGGATGGCTTTTTATTGTCCTGTGTGGAGTTCATAGCTTACCTTGTGCAATCACCGTTTATTATTTTTTTGTTCTCAGTCAGTTTTATCAGTGACGCTTTTGGTTTCTGGCTTTTAGTCGGAAATTAATACTAGTGTTTGACCAATGCAGGAAGGGTTCCAGCAGCAGCCACAGTGTCACCAAATAAATATAAGTACTCTCAAAGGTTAAAACATTCTTTAAAAGACCAGTCACAATGGAAACTTTAAATATATTTTATAATAAATAATAAAGGAACATGAAATACTAAATATCTATTTACAATAAAAAACAGAGTTTCAATCACAGGAAATATTAAAAATAACACAGGTGGAAAGATACACAAAAATGCAGAAAAACAGTACTGAATTAATAGCACTATATTTTCCTAACTGATCTAAAGAATTATTATTCACTGGTTACGTACTAAAGCAAAGCAAGATGATGTAGGTGAATGATTCTTCTGTATCACATTTCAAAAACAGACTGCTTTGACTTCTGTCTCATCTAATATTAAAACATCACTTCAGTGCTGGATTACAGAATGACATACATCTGGTCATCTGACTTCTGGGTCCCATACTACCCTCTTTTACTAGAAACCGAACCAGAATGTCACACATATGTGTTACCATACACACAGATAGAGCTTTGCTAAGATGTGTTATAGCATCTGGAAACCATAAAACCATTTTATTACTCCCCCCCCCCCCATTCCAGGATAGCAATTAGTTCACTGCTAAGGACTATATAGCAAGATTTCTAGTTCTTGCTTTCACGGGCATTTTGTCTCTGGCTGCAATCAGAATTGTAAGATACACTCTTTATGGTCTAAATTAAGTAATTTAATTTCAGGATATTTTTCTAAAAGTTAGCTGGGGCTGAGCTTAACCTTTTATCTTCCAGTATCCTCTGTTAGAATATATGCATTTAAACAATTACAATAGTACAGTCTGACATACATATATATTTCTTTTCTATCCAACAGGACATAATGTGGGTACATTTTTACCACAAGCAGCTTTACAAATACATTTTTCAGCACAAGTATCTATACAAATCAGTTTTAATATATAAATGACACATAATGCTTTACAAAACTCCAACTAGTTATGTTTGCATATGTTATACATCCACTGCCCTACTTCTCCTAGCATAGCAGGTACTACCTGACATCATGACACTGTTATTGTTAGGTACATGGTAAAAGGAAATTAATTCCCTTTGTTGATGTACTTTATGTCAGTAATTTATGTTGTCGGTATTATGAATGGTCGATATGTTTTGGTCAATCTTTTTATGTCAATCATTTAGTATTTTGACCATTTACGATATAATCATATCTCTATAGTAATATATTCTAATACTGATACTGATACTAATACTAGCAATAATATTGATACTATGATCCCAATATTTTGAACCACTGAACTTGGTATTTGTGCCTTTCCCCTCTGTTTTAGAACTATGAAGTTAATAAAGATTATCTAGAGGGCATGGAGGGTCTCTCTTCACCTGGAGGGTACATGGAAGGTTGGCCCCTTCAAAAGCAGCTTTGTTTCCTGTTTATTGAAAGTGATTTTCAGCTTAACCATTTACAGTAGTGGGATTGACAGCAATTTCTTTTCCAGAGTCATGAATAACACCCATTCTAGCAACATGATAAATATCACTACAGTGGCAAAAAGCCTGATGTAACTGGTGTGCAGGACATACTGGGCTTTCCAAGAGTTGGTCAAAGTGAAATTCCTCAAGCTTCATTTGCTCTCAGGAAAAAATCCTTGAAAGTTGGAACACCAACCACTTTTTTTCCTTTTGGAAATCATTGCTGCTGTGATTTTTTTAGTATGCTGCAGCAATGATTGACTTCTTTGGGAGATTTCCCTCTTTATCGAGTTGGTGCATCCATAAAGTTGGTATATATAACTTTGGAGCTGGGGGGGCTTGCTCCATTGCAAAAATGTTTAAAGTTGAATTTTTTTTCTTTCCCTTCTGTTTTTTTTTTGGGGGGGGGGGTCATTATTTCAGTTTTTTGGATGGTCAGGTTTTGCATTTTGATCTGTCATAGTACAACCATGAATTGCTATTTGCTCTTTAAATCTTAAGTGGCAGTCCATATCTGGCAGCATCTCTGTTGTATAGCTAATTAGTTAACTGAGCATGTTTAGTGTGACCACAAGTCACATAATGTCATTTGCACAGTTTTGCCCTGTGCATACTCCTTTGGCATTCCAGGAGGGATCCTCTACATGTCTCATATATATGGCAAACATATGGAATCACAAAAAGGCAATGAAAAAATAACAGAGTTTATTGAACTGTCACAATAAGAGCCCTTAGTACCTCAAGGAAGATACAATTAAAAGAACAAGAAGCTTAATTAAACTAATATAAGTACCAATTAATATAAATCAACAGACATGTCACTAATTAATAGTGAATTAGTAAGTCATTTTTTGTTTAACTGCTTAAGTTTCAATGTTCTGTATTTTAATATTAATAAACAATATATCATACTTTAATATTAAATACTTAATATAGTAACTAACCTTTTGTATTAATATAATTCTAATTATGCACTTGTTCTAATATAGTAGCTTTTGGAGTTTAGTTACCATTATTATTATTATTATTATTATTATTATTATTATTATTATTATTATTATTATGCTATTTGTTAACTATGTAGGTATGCTGGTCTGAAAACTGTTTTCAGTCCTGCCTTGGGAAATTCTAGTAAAACAGTGGTTTTGTGGTGAGAAATAGATTGCATTATAATACTAGAAGCTATAGTTCTATACAAATACATGAATTTATAAGGTACAACAGTTGTGTTATTAATAAACAAATACTGTCAGTGAATAGCACATTAAAATATTAAAACAAACTTACATTATGGGCCCTTTAGATTTTAGGGGTTTAGTAAGAGCATGAATGGAACATGGTTTTGTTGCAAAGTTTGTAACAGCAGCAGCATGTTAAGGCACATATCACATTTCTAGAGCTACATGAAAATTATCCATTGTTTTAAAGTCTGGCTTTTAAATACAATCAAACCTTTATGCTGTATATTGACAAATGGATCTAGAATTATGTAGAGTAGTTCCCAAGCAGCAGACAGCATGGCATAAAGTAATATTATTAGAAGTAACAAAACAGCCAAGAACTGGAGGGACAGATTCATATCCCAGAGGCTCCCCTCACTCTGGAACAAAATCCCAGTCCATGTTAGGCAGAGCCCCACACTGATCCTATTCAAAAGAAATTTTGACGAGTGGATGGGAGACCGTACGTTTACTCCTGGGATCTCCTCTGTGTCCTTGCTAGACAGAGGTACAGTAAACTAACCTTCTGTGACCTACTATACAGAGGCACAGTCAACTAATCTAAAAGGGTGGCGAAAGCCAAACACACTCTGGCTAGGCTTATAAGTGCCCTAGGGCAGATAGCCTAGTATCAACCTATGAACCTATGAACTAAGTAATCTGGTAGGCTTTTAACCCTAGTATAAGAAATTAAGAGAAAACATATCAGTGAATGTAAAGCAAGCTTAGTAAGTAACATAGACTAATACTTCTTAACATTACTTATAATACTATCAGATGTTACATTTTACTAAGTTACAAAATATACTTGTCTAAACTGACATTCAGATTTTTTTACACAAACCCCTAGTTTTCTTATTGCTGGCTTCACAGCCAAAAGCCTGCTGTTGTGTCATTTTGATACATTCATTTCCCTTGGCATAGTCAACCTTACTACACATTTAAATAATCTTGGTGGCATCAGCCAAAGGTCCCTAGGTCCATGACTTTTTTGCTCTGAAAAAACTTTCAGATGGATGTAATGGGGTAAAACCTGTAGGACAGTAACTATGTTGGCATGATAGCAGTAGGCCTATGCTATTATTTAATTGTAATACAGGTATCTCTACTAACAGTCATCATAACTTCTATCGGCAACTTCAGTAGTAACCACATGACAAGATGAAGTAAATGCAAATCTATTTGAATGAAATAAAAGAAGAAAAAAGAAAGAAAATCTAGAAAATGAGGTATATCATGTATTTGTTCATTTTATTTTGGCTTTGTTTGATAACCAGATTGATGGGCTGGTAAAATACGCTTTTCTTCCATTATCTGGGTTAAAAGGCTAATGCAACAGCCAATGGTATAGTACACATTACAAAAGTCATTAAAAAACTAAGTAGCAAGATGTTAACATTGTGTATAAAAATAATAATAGGCTTACATAACAAATATACACAAAAAGGGAACAAAGAAGTAGGGCTATAGTGAAACAGAAGTTTAGAGACATGGCAAGAATAAATTAAATTAGAAACAACCCAGTAGAGATAGAAATACAAGATCAACATAAATATGGATCAGATATGATATATACATTCCAGATACAACAAAACATTGAATTCAGCAGTAATCACTGACTGCCAATTGAATTAACTCTGTATCTATAATTTTTTTTTAATTATTCTGATCACATAATCAGTTCAATAGTGTCATAGGTGTACTCCTCGCAGAAGAATATCATCTCATAACCATAACAGAAATAAAAAAAGTAAATATTGTTAGAAATATCAGAACAATAAATATGTCAACTCAAATAAGTTTGTAAGAAGCTTTGTTATAAAAAGAAAAAAAAAATGTTTTAATACAAAATGCAATAAGGTTAATAGTAAATTCACTTAATGAGGACAGACCTAAAATATCTTAAATTTTCAAGTACAAAATTATGATTAATAAGGAGCCTGTGAATCAGCTGACTCCACTTTAATGAAAAACAGTTATGCCAAACCATTTTCAGTGACAGTGGAGTTTTTCCTTTTTCTCCACTGTTGTGGATCCTCAGAGTCAGTATACATACATTCAGGGGAGGTGCAGTTTACCCCCCACAACTGGAGTGCAGGGGCTTGCCTCCTTGAAAAAAAATATTATCTCTGAGTTTTGCTGAAAGTGATTTTGGCATAATTGCTTCAGTCAAATTCACATTTGGTTAAAGTGGATTCAGCCAATAGACTTTGATTTGATTAATACTGATGCACAAGCTATTAACATTTTTTACAATTTGTACGCACATTTGGTACACATAATATATTGAATTTTGATCAAAAAATTGTAAAATCACTGTGATGCTGCCAGCCCAGCTAGCTAGAATTTTGTAAATAATTCTATGTCATTTGGGAACATTGCTATGATTTATACAGAACTGGTTGTATGTTATGTACTGAGCTTCAAGAATGTAACCACAGTATACCCTACTGGAAAACAACAGAAATGTTTATAAACAATATACCTGTACAAATGTATGTTTTAATAGTAGAAGCTGGAACTTACATAGCTAACTTGCAAAACTTCAAGAAAATAAGTTGGAATCAAAATGTTTTATGATTGTGTTATCTCTCAGTTTCAATGCTGCAAGCAGACACAAGAGAGCTAGAAGTTTGTCTGTCGTATTGAAAGAAATTTTAATTACTAGGTTTAAAATGTTTTATTGCTTCCTAGCAGCTGCACATCTGAGAGATATGCACTTCTCACACAGAGATTATAAAATTCTGTTGGTATCTGTTAGCCTGGGAAATTAAGGCAGGTGACAAAGAGTGATGTCATCCAAGTTGACCCACCAGTAATGTTTGATAGTAAACTAAGAACTCTTTCAGAGAAAGACCATGCATTTTGTATCTTGTCTTGGACCTAGAAACACCCAGTTATCATCATCTGCATTTGCCTTCCTAATAGTAAGTAACTAGGGTACAGTGATATTTCATAGATATAGATAGGAATATAGTAAAGATTAGTTTAGATGTTTATTGTATTTATTTGAGACTGTCCTGCAATGTTGTTTCAAAATATTTCCTGTCATTCTGAACTCTGCAGTTAATGTGTTGTTTGAGTATTGTTGGGCTCTTTTATGATTTATTATTAAATATATTTAAACCTATCTTTGTGGCTGATATTTGTGAGACATATTTAAGCTCTTAGCATACTTGCATATGTATTTGGTGACACTGTACAGGCCACTCCTAAATAGCCTTAGTCTTGGTCACAATTACCATTTGGATAACAGTAACATTACACAGTAGGATTGGTCACCCTTTGTAAGGGGCTTTAAGTAGCTGAAACATAGGGGTTGGTGGCAGTGGTAGCTACCTTATAGTCTGGGCAGAAGGGGACATAGCTAGTAAACCTGTGCCAGCCTTTCCCAGGTGTGTGTGTGTGTGTGTGTGTGTGTGTGTGTGTGTGTGTGTGTGTGTGTGTGTGTGTGTGTGTGTGTGTGTGTGTGTGTGTGTGTGTGTGTGTGTGTGTGTGTGTGTGTGTGTGTGTGTGTGTTTGTATATAAATCAAATCTCAAAGTGTGTGTTAGTTACTTGGGCAGGGACACAAAGCGCTGGTTGGACATAGAAGGTGATGGAAGTCTTGGCTTGATCCCTTAGCTGAGATCTTAACCCTATAGCTGTGCCAGTGGGGAGTCTTATTGGGGATCTGGAGAAAGAGGGAGAAATCAGCCCCAGATTGACTGTGATCTCTGTGTACTCCTAAGGGAAATTGTACTTTACTGTGTGAGTGTACTTGTCATCCTCCCATTGTGTATGTCCCCCACTGGTGATAGTGGTAAAGATTGGGGCTCCTTGATTACTGGGCTAGTGCAAGGCATCACATATTAATTGGTGACATAGTGGTGGGATATCCACATCACATATTAATTGGTTGACAGTGGTGAGTCAGCCACATCACATATTAATTGGCTTGTAGTCGTGTGGATATTGAATTCCTGTAGCTTATGTACAGTGGTCAGTGAAGGTGTTTGTACCCTCAGTCAGCCACACAGTGAACATTCAGAGTTCATATCACAATTGTTTTATTTTTTGTTAGCTTAATTAGGGAGATCAGGCAAGCATGTCAGCAGAGGAGTATGGCAAGCAGACAAGGAGCCAGTTGGCTGAGATGTGCCAGGCTAAAGGACTGGTGCATGCCAACCTGACTGAAGTAGACATAACTGCAGCTTTATTCACAGCTGCATCACAGAATAGCAACCAGGAGAACAATCAGACTGGCCTTGGGATTGTACAACTCTCAGAAAATGGACAGTTCCACTTTTCCACAGAAGACTTAAAAATCCATCTGGAGTTAAAGAGACTTGAGCTAGAGGCCAAGCATTTGGAAAGAGAGGCAGCAGAGAGACTCAGGCATTTAGAGACTGAGGAAAATGAGAAACTGCAACATCTGAAGGCTGAGGAAAATGACAAACTCTGATGCCTGGATGGTGAGGAGAAGGCACAGGCAACATGAAAAGGAGATGCTGACTCTTTGCCAGAGTCTTGCAGGTAATGGGGAAGGGAGTAACCGAACCCCAGAAGCAACAAAGATCAGTAAATTTCTTCCACAATTTACAGAGGGGGATAATTTTGATTGTTTCATTCATATGTTTGAGAGGGTATGTAAACTGTATAATGTTGACCAAGGGCTCTGTGTACGGTTCCTGACCCCCTTACTCCATCGTAAAGCTGTAACTGCAATTTCTAAACTGTCAGATACCAATTGTTTAAATTATAATACAGTCAAAATGTGTTTGTTAGAATGCTTTAAGTTAACACTTGAAGCTTACAGGAAAACGTTTAGTGAACATAGACACAAGGCAGATGAAAGTGTGTGTGAATATATTGCTGAACTAAGCACTTATTTTCATAGGTGGGTAAGTGGATGTTAGGTCACCATGTTTGAAGGGCTGGCAGACCTTTTGATGAGGGAACAAACCCTTAGCACTTTGCCTGAGGACATGGGAATCTGGTTAGCTGATAGACAATGCACTATTGCAGATGAGTTGGAGAAGAAGCTAGACCTATACCTAACAAACAGGGCATCACTGCACAGAAAAGGGACACTCAGTGCTGATCATGAGTCTAAGAGAACCCATAGTGGGCAGCACAGACTGCCTCAACAGAGACCGCCAGTATCAGGGGAAGCTACTGGTCCAGGTACACATCCAGGACCAAGGGTTAAATGTTTTAAATGCAACAAGTGGGGCCATGTAGCATATATATGTCCACAAAGGCAAGGTGGAGAACAAAAGGTGGGAGAGCCAATAAGTGGGAATGACAAAATGCCAACAGTAAGTTGTCTCGAGAAAACAAGGGTACCAAACTACCACAAGAGGTTATATTCTGTCTTAGTGAATGGGAAAGAGGCCAAGGCTAAGAGAGACACAGCCTCTGACCTAACCATTGTGAAGCCTGCAATGGTTACAGAGGAGAACTTCTTGCTTGGGCAGTCTACTCCAGTCAGAGATTTAGGAGGGACCCCATTCCAAATACCTTCGGCTAGGGTACACCTTCACTGGGAGGGTGGAAAAGGAAGCCGGAAAGTAGGTGTGTTTGAGGATATCCCTGCAGATGCCTTGATAGGGAATGATTTTGATAATGCAGTACCATGTGTGCATGCAGTTACATGCAGTCAGGCTTGGAGACCAGCATGTGGGTCTGGTAGCCCGGGGAGACCCAGACTGACCACGTACTTGCAGCCAGGACTGATGAGATGGTTACTTCAGGGAGGGAGCTACCCTGTAGCAGTGAGACTGACAGTGAGCCACAGCTGCTTGTGGGTACTGATGTTCCCTTGAACAGAGTGTTTGCAAGGGCAGCAGTGCGTAGTAGTAGTACCCAGGCTGACAGTGAGGCACTACTGTCAGAGGATGCCAGACTTCTTGTGGAAGGGGTGCTGGGAAGGGTTACAAAGAGAGAGTTGAGAAAGGCTCAGCTCCATAACTCTCAAACTCTTAGAGCAAAAAATTTGGACAAAGCCTAAAATGATGGAGGGACAAATAGGGACAGATTTTAAATATTGCTCTTACAAAGTTAGAAAGTTGATAGAATAATATATTTTTCATTAGCATGAATTTTTCTGAAGGATGTGGAGTCTTAAACTCAAATGTTTGTCATTATTTAATGACTTCAATTCTCAGCTATTTGCCAGAAAAGTACAGATTGTAGGAGGAACACACTAAAAATATGACACAAAAATCTGGACATCCTGCGATAATCTGTACAGCTGAGAGGTATGCTCAGCTCTCAGACACTACATTACAAGGCCTGAGGGAGGTAGCTAGTGAGGCACCAGATTCTCAAGGGAAGGGGGGATCTGTATACTGAGACAAGGGGTTACTGTATAGAGAGTGGACCCCTGAGGGAGGGCTAGAGGGTGAGAGAATACAGCAGTTGGTAGTGCCCAGAGCCTAATGTCTGGCACTTGTAGCCATACACTATGATATTCCCTTTGCAGGTCATATTGGCATAAAGTGTACAAAGAGATGTATTATGCAGTACTTCTATTGGCCTGGGATTTACAGAGATGTAACAGGGTACTGCAGGACCTGTGAGCAGTGCTAAAATGTAGGTAAGGCAGGAGACAAGATGAGAGCTCATTTGATGCCTTTGCCTGTGATTGAGGAGCCATTTCAGAGGGTAGCTATTGATATTGTGGAGCCTCTGAGTACCCCAATTTCCACAGGGAAAAATTATACCCTAGTGGTAGCAGATTATGCTACCAGATACCTTGAGGCAGTGGCTCAGTCCTCCATTGAGGCAGAAAGGTGGCAAATGCTTTGTTAGAGATTTTCAGCAGGGTAGGTTTCCCAAAAGAAATACTGACTGACAGAGGTGCCAATTTTATGTCAGATCTGCTAGCTTGTCTGTGAAAGTACTGTGGGGTGAAGCACCTAAAGACCATCCCCTACCATCCCCAGACTAATGGACTTGTTGGGAGGTTAGACTCTACACTCATGTCCATGTTATGGTCATCTGCAGACCAGTTTAAGATGGAGTGGGACAAATATGTGCCCCATCTGTTGTTTGCTTACAGAGAGGTGCCCTAGGAATCCACAGTTTTTTCATCCTTTTAGTTGCTGTATAGGCATAAGGTGAGGGATCTAGATTTGATGTGAGATGAGTGGAAGGGTGAGTGTGAATCCCACAAGGAGTCTGTTGTGGCGTATATCCTAAATCTCAAGACAAAGATCAGGGAACTTATGGGCTTGGCCCAGGAGAACCTGGCAGAAGCACAACAGCAGAAAAAAGTCTGATATGACAGGAATGTTTGAGGTAGAGAGTATGCCTAGGGCAGCAAGTAATGGTTCTCATTCCTATCAGATGCAACAAGCTGCAGGCAGCTTAGGAGGGACCCTACAAGGTGGTATGGAAGATCAGTGATGCTAACTACATAGTAGAACTGCCAGGCAGGAGGCAGGGGTACAAACTATACCATGTTAGCATGATGAAACCTTACCATAATAGCGAGGCCCTTATGCTGAGTATTTGCATGGATTGCAGGAGGAGTCTGAGGGGGATCTGGTGACTGATCTCCTCAGAAAGGCTCGGACTGACACCTCAATGGAAGGGGTAGCAATGTCTCAGCAGTTATCCCCTACACAGGTTTGAGAAATCCAAGCAGTGTTACAGGAGTTTGGGAGCATGTTCACTGGGGAACCATGGTGGACCCACCTGGTACAGCAGTATTGCTTCCTAACATATGCATATCTGGGAGATATGTACTTCTCACACAGAGATGATAATTCTGTTGGTATCTGTGATGTCATCCAAGTTGACCCACCAGTAATGTTTGATAGTAATTTAAGAACTATCTCAGAGAAAGACTGTCAGATGCTTACCCCATGTAGATACAGGACCCCAAAGACCTATTAAGCAGGCCCCTTATAGGGTGTCTGAGAGAGTCAAACAGACTCTGAGGGAGGAGATACAGGAAATGTTGGAACTAGGGTAATTCAAGAGTCCAGTAGTCTTGGGGCCTCTCCAGTGGTGCTGGTACCAAAGAAGGATGGCAGCACCAGGTTCTGTGTGGACTATAGTTAATTAAATAGTCACACAGAGTCAGATGCTTATCCCATGCCTAGGACAGATGAAGCCACAGAGCAGCTGTGTGGGGCTAAGTATCTTACCTCCATTGATCTTACCAAGGGTTACTGGCAGGTGCCCTTGACTCCCAGTGCTAGAGAGAGGTCAGCCTTTGTGACTCCTTTTGGCTTATATGAGTTCACAAAGATGCCCTTTGGGATGAAAAATGACCCAGTGACTTTCCAGAGGCTGTAAGATCATATCCTAGCAGGAGCAGGTGATGTTGCCCTTGCTTACCTAGATGATATTGACATCTACAGCCATTCCTGGCAAGAGCACCTTCGGCATGTCATGGAGGTGCTGGGTGGACTACAGAGCACAGGGTTGACCATTAAGCCCAGCAAATGCCAGGTGGGTATGGCAGAGGTCTCCTACCTGGGACATAATGTGGGGAGTGGTAAGATCAGGCCAGAACATGCTAAAGAGGAAGCCATTCAGGCATGGCCTGCACCTGTTACCAAAAAGCAGGTGAGGGCATTCTTAGTGACGGCAGGGTACTACAGAATGTTTGTTCCCATTATAGTAACATAGGTGCTCCCCTCACAGACCTGACAAGGAAAAACAGGCCAGATAAATTAGTGTGGACTCTAGCATTTGAGCAGGCATTCCAAAAGCTTAAAGGAGTTTTGGAGGACCCCCCCCCCCATATTAGCCAGTCCAGATTACAGCAACTAATTTGTTGTGCAGGTGGATGCTTCAAATCGTGGGGTGGGGGCTGTACTTAGCCAGGTTTCTTAAGAGGGAGAAGAGCACCCAGTGGTATATCTCAGTCATAGGCACTAACCCAGGGAGAAATGTTATGCAGCTGTAGAACAGGAATACCTAGCCACAGTGTGGGCACTGCAGAAACTTCAGCCATATCTGTATGTAAGGAAATTCACTGTAGTTACAGGCCACAATCCCTTAACATAGCTACATCGAGCCAGCCCAGCAAAATGCCAGTTACTAAGGTGGAACCTAGGGTTGCAAGGATATGATATGACAGTGTAACACCGCAGTGGGGATAGCAATGCCAACACAGAGGGTCTCTCAAGACAGGGAATGGGGTAATGTATTCCCAGATAGGTTCAACCCTCTCAACCAATGTTTTTCAAGGGGAACTTGAAAAACTAACTTGAGTTGTCGGGGGGGGGTTGTGATGCTGTCAGCCCAGTTAGTTGGAAATTGTAAATAATTATGTCATTTGTGAATATTGCTATGATTTATACAGAACTATATGTTATGTACTGAGTTTCCAGAATATAACCACAGTGTACCCTATTGGAAAAGAACAGAAATCAATATAAACTACATACCTGTGCAAATATATGTTTTAATAGTGGAAGCTGGAACATACAGAGTTAGCTTGTTAAACTTCAAGAAAATAAGTTGGAATCAAAATGTTTTACAATTGTGTTATCTCTCAGTTTCAGTACAGCAAGCAGACACAATGTCTAAAGCTAGAAGCTTTTTTGTCTTGCAGGTAATTTTAATTACTAGATTTAAAATGTAAAGTGTTTTATTGCTTCCTAGCATATGCATATCTCGGAGATATGTACTTCTCACACAGAGATGATAATTCTGTTGGTATCTGTGATGTCATCCAAACTGACCCACCAGTAATGTTTGATAGTAATTTAAGAACTATCTCAGAGAAAGACTGTCCCTCAGATTTACTAATCTTCCTTGCAGGACTAGCGTAGTCCTGCATGGAAGCGGACATTTAGGAGCAGGACGGCAGCTTGCAATGCATATTAATGAGGCATGCTGCCTGTGCTCCTAATCTTACATGGAGCATGCAAGAGTGCAGAGGCCGTGTCTGAGAGCAGAGTTCTCAGAATATACACGCTACCACAATGGAGAACAGCAGAAGGGCCTAAGAAATGATAGAGACCGCTCATAGGTGTCTGCATATCCACAGCAACATTCCCCCACATGTACAACAGCAATAGCAAATACAAATAAAATGAACAAACCCTTTTTTTAATTAAAAATCCGATTAAAGCTAACCGTAGGTGCGCAGGTGTGCCCATCACTTAGCTACAGTTAATGCAGCGCAAATGGCTGAAGAGGATAACACGGAAGATATATGCAAATGAAACAGCATAGCAATAGTGTAGTGGGCAGAGCATTCGCCTTATGAGTGGGCATTCCCAGTTTGAGTCCCACTGCAGCACATTCCATTTTCCATAGCAAATCATGCTATGACCAATATTTTTGTTGCATAACCCACTAAATAACATATATTTGTGAACTGGAGTACTGCATTAAATGCACATGTGAGGTGTCAGTGCCATAATGAATAAAGCACTAGTAAGCAAGTTTAAGCACAAAGAAGCAGCAGTAAGCATATTGAAGCACTAGTAAGTGAGTTTAAGCCCATTTGCATAGGGTTAAGCATTGCGCACACAGGTTAAACAATTTTGAAGCTAAGTCTGTAAGCATATGTAACCAGAGGTTAGCAGTGCTTACCCTCGTGCAAACCCATGCAAACCCGCTTACAACTGCTCAAAAGTGCCTTAATCACTCTGTATCCGATGGCTCTCATTCTGCCCAGCAACAAAATGAACATTCTTGCAGATCTTAAACCCAGGACCCTATAGGCACAGTAGTTAACCACCAAGCCATCACAGCAGTTCAGAAGAATGAGGTATCACCAAACAAGTCCTCACTATAGTGAAATCAAACTGAATCTGTGAAAGGAATCAGTAGATAGTCATATGTTCCAAAACCCACTACTTAACATAAATATGTGAAATGGAGTACAGCAGTAAGCCCAGAAGTGAGGTGTAATTGTAATAGAGTGTTGAAGTCCCCAATAAAACACAAGGACCCCATACAGTGCATGTACACATGAATCATGGATACCAGGCAAATATATAAGATGTAATGAATAAGAAATCAATGCCAAAAATATATATATAATGCAAAGTCTAATGTAAGCAATGCTAAGCAGTGCACAGGCCAGCTTAGAAGGTGTAAGTAATATGTAGGCCAGCAAACTCATTGTGCCCAGTGGTCTTCCCCTTTAAACAATGCCAACCTTAGGTAAGTAGGTTTGCCCATAGCTTAGCTTTTTCAAAACTGCCCAATCACTGAAAAGTGCAAGAAATTGGCCCTACTTAAACCCAACAGGCAGGAATACATCTTATAACTGGTTGTAGCTTCCCCTAGCAGGCACCATGTCAGGAAAGGGAGAGGGAGTGCACTTTTGGGCACAGTGCTGGTGCATCCAGGAGTCCAGAGTGATGGCAGGACTCCTTGTCAAAGACTATGAGTGCACTTTTGGGCACAGTGCTGGTGCATCCAGGAGTCCAGAGTGATGGCAGGACTCCTTGTCAAAGACTATGAGCAAAGACTGCTGCAGGGCCAGTATCAGGGTTCCCAATATAAGGCGGAACCCTGGGACCATCTCGCCCGTGAACTCACCAGTGCCACTGGCATACCCCAAACTGGTGAGCAGGTCAGACATCACTATGCCGACCTGAAGCAGTGTAAGGGGGACCTCTTGAAGCAGTGGATCCAAGAGGCTAGAATGGCAGGGTATGTCCCAGCTGTGTGTAAGTATCACCCCACTATGTGTGTAATAATATCCAGCTCATGTATATCACGGATAGTTATGGCTAAATATTCCTCTTATGTCCTCCACAGCTGCAATTGAGCGGGCCATGAACCAGGAGGCCCATGGAAGTCGCCTAGAGAGGTTGCAATGCGAGGCAGGTCAGTAATACTTTTGCATGTACTGTCATAGAAAATAAATCTAAAAGCATTAGTAAATTAATTGCCTGTATAAAACCTGTATTGTTTAAGGCAAGTACTGCATACACAGGAGAATATGGCAGGAAGAATCTCATATAGTTTGTATGTAAATAAAAGTCTAATAGCCTGACAATAAAGGGCTAACTGCTGGACTGCATGTGTATACACTGGTATTGTATGGTAATGTAGATTTGCAATCATGTAATAGTACTGTTGTATTAAGCGCTGTTACCCACACCATGCAACATAAATAGAATGTGTAGGAATGCCTGTATATGACTAGTGTAATGCCCAGAGACCATTTAGTACAACTGAGAGACACAAAGAGAGAAAACAGGGAAAAAGCAGACAACAAAACATGAATAGCACATGCAACTGAGATGTGAGCTGTTGTATTTTTAGCACACACAGCCATGGTTCAAATCCTAGCAGTAGGAGTAGTCTGCATACAGACTCATACCCCACAACTGTACAGATATGTCCAGAATGTCCAGTAAAGTGGCCCATATCTGTTGCCTGTCAACCTGTCCCCCTGGGAATCAGTGAGATGATCCTAGACGTAAAGGCAGCAAACAGGAAATACAACTGATTGACACGCATCTATGAGAACAAAACTGGCAAACTAGCAACTCCCCAAAACCTTATGAGAGTAAGAAGCTACGTATGTCCCATTTACACCCCCATGTTGTCAAGCTGTGGCCAGTGTGTGTACAGTAACAGAGTGAGATGTATGTGCATAATACTAATGTGTAATCTGGAACCTTGTGTGGCAACATTCAGGTAGTGCTAACAAACATTGCTCCCACAGGTATATCGGATATGAACACTGTGCTGAAAAATAAATGCCTTGATACCCTGTATTGGTACTGTTTACTCTGGTATTGTAGGGAATTGTGAGTGTTGCAGTTTCTCTGAATAATATAGTTTCACTGATCACTGTCACCCACACTGTGCTACAAAATATAACTGCCTAGGAAATCTGTATAAGAGTGTTCTAATACAAGGTCAGAATGCAAACCCACAGGAGAATTATAAGACAGAAAGCAGACAGGAGATATACAGCAATATCTATATAGCACACACAACTCTGATGGACAGTCTTTAAGTTGTAGCAGACACAGCCATGGTCTGAATCCTGGGAGTGGAAGTAGTCTGCATACAGAATCATACTCCACAACTGTACAGATACGAGCAGAATGTCCAGTATATGAGCCCATATCTGCTGCCTGTCACCCTGTCCCCCTGGGAAGTCTGTGGGATGATCCCAGATGTTTAGCCACCAAGCAGAGAATACAAGTGATTGTCAAACATCTATGAGAACAAACCTGTCACTGTAGCAACTCCTGAAACTGTTAGGAGAATAATAAGCCAAGTATGTCCTATCTACACCCCCGTGTTGTCAAGCTGTGACCAGAGAGTGTTCAGTAACAGAGTGAGATGTATGTGCATAATACTAATGTGTAATCTGGAACTTTGCGTGGCAACATTTAGGTAGTGCTAACAAACATTGCTCCCACAGGTATGTCGGATATGAACACTGTGTGATGAATAAAAACATTTATACCATGTACTGGTACTGTGTACTGTGGTATTGTAGGGAATTGTGAGTGTTTCAGTTTCTCTGAATAATAAAGTATCACTGATCACTGTCACCTACACTGTGCTACATAATATAACTGTGTAGGAAAGCATGTATATGTGTGTGTTAAGTCACTAAAGGTTGAAGAGGGAAATAGTCTAGATATGTCCCAATACACCTGCATGTGGTCAAGACATGGCCAGAGTCTGTGCAGAAAGAGTTGGATAGCTATGTGCACAACAACCCTGAATCTGGGAGTATGTGTAGAAACAGTTAGTTTGTGTTAACAAACATTCCCTCCACAAGTATACCAGGTAAGAGGTGTATACAGCAGGTAAAACCCGGTCATGTATAACGATGATGACAGCCATATAGGTTCATAGGTTCATAGGTAAGTACTAGGCTATCTGCCCAAAGGCCAGAATTGTGTGGGCTTTCACCGCCCCCTTAGATTAGTTCCCTGTGCCTCTGTCCAGCAGAGCCATTGAAGTGATCCCCGGGGTAAACTTTCTATTTCCCATCCACTTGTCAAGGCTTCTTTTGAAGAGTGTTAGCAAGGAGCTCTGCCTAATGTAGATTAAAATCTTGTTCCAGAGCATGGGAAGTCTCTGGGGCAGGAATCTATCCCTTCAGCGCGTCCTATTTATTGTTGTGGTGAGGTTTAGATCCCTATAGCATGTGGCTCGAGGGGATATGGTTTTCTTTAGATGGAGCATGTCCATCAATTCTGGGTTGGACGTGGCCTTGTATGTCAGGCATAAATCATCTGTGAGTAGGTGGTATGCAACAGAGTACAGCTGGAGTTTCTTCATTCGAGCTGCATAGGGCATCTGCTTGAGGCCAGTGATCCCCTTGGTGAGGTACTTCTGTGGTCTTTCCAGCTGTTGCAGGTGTCTTGTAAGGTGCATCCCAAATGGGGCATTGTACTCTATGATGGGTCTGATGAGTGATGCGTAGAGGGGCCCAATGGCCTCTTTTGATCTGGATGCAAACCCTTTTGTGATTTGGTGGGCCACATAGAAGGATTTTCTAACCACTTTGGCAATGTGATTATCAAAGGAGAGATTGCTATCTACTTGGGTCCCCAGATCCCTTATTATGTCTTCTGTATTTAGGGGACTACCACCTATGTGGTAGTTTGTGGGTACTTTGTTTTTTCCAAAGGGGATGATTATGCACATTTTGGCATTTAGCTTGAGAATCTGTATAAGAGTGTTCTAATACAAGGTCAGAATGCAAACCCACAGGAGAATTATAAGACAGAAAGCAGATAGGAGATATGCAGCATGGTTTTGACACCAGGTATCTGTCTCAGTGAGACCCTTTTGGAGGATGTCTGTGTCAGCTGGAGAGTCAATTATGTCACTGTCCAAAATAAGGCTATAGGGTAGTGTAGAAATACTTGTAAGGTACAGATAACAGCACTGACTAGGAAAATAATGTGGACTACATGAATATGCTAGTTGTTAATTGACATATTTTGCTCTCCCCCCCCCCACTGTATCTCCAACAATAAACTACATATCCACCTCAACCGGTATGTAATGATGCCAATGTTCTGATTATGTCCTATTGGTTGATAAATATTTATGTTTGTTTCCATGCATGTGCTATATTGAATTATTCCAGCATTGGTGGCATGGTGCCACCAATGTACCTGCATGTTGTTGTTATTACCACTGTGGTCCCATATATGCATGTGTTCTGTTTGCTATGCAACTGTTCCATATCTGGTGTCTGGGTTAATGGGAATATCTATGCATGCTGTTATACTTAACCCTGGAATGTGTTGACTATTACTAACCCACATATGATGATAAAATCTAAACACTATAGCACGTTTGGGAGGGCCAGTCCCACTGGACTCACCTGTCCCACCTCAGCTGGCCGTGGCATCGGGCACCAGCATGCGTGGGGCACAACCCAGGACCTCTACGTCCGTTGGTCCTGCATCGCCTTTGGGTGGAACTGCCTCAGGGGATGGGGGTCTCCCCCCGGTAGCGGGCATGGACAGGAACCTGTCACCCATCACCAGGTCCGGGTCGTGGTGCGTAGTGTGCTCAACCTGCAGTTTGGTGATCGACTACACCAGCTTGAGGGTCACGTGTCACAACTAGAGGGTCAGCCTGGCTCTGCAACTCAGCCCCCAGCACAGCCACCTTCAGGGCTGTTGAGGTGCAGTGGTGACTGCCCATGGGTGGGGACCTCAGTCTCACTGTTTCCACTAGGGGGCTCATGGGCTTCTGATTTCCCAACACCCCTCACCATCAAGGTGTTTGCCCCCACATGTATCATATACTGCCCCTGTATGCATCTTGTTTGTCTTGTCTGTTATCCTACCCAATCTACCTCCCCAAATATACCTACTATCCCTCCCCAACATGCCACTCACACTTGAATAAATAAAAATAAAAAAAGGACAATCTGTTCCCCCCAAAAATCTTG
>NC_056728.1:1396497834-1396565334 GCF_019279795.1 Protopterus annectens
AAAATGGACATATATCCAGATAGACTAGCCCAGTCAACAAATGTAAAATTAAATAAAATAAATAAATTATATATATATATATATATATATATATATATATATACACACACACACACACACACACACATATATATATATATATATATATATATATATATATACACACACACACACATATATATGTAACTACACATACACACACACAGATATGTATAGTACGATACATATGTAGAAGGTGCACACAATATGGAACAGCCACTATGCTTACAGTCACCACCTTACCAACTGGACACTGTATGAGCCACTCATACAAATGGGATAATTGTTGCCTGCAACATATACCCACAGAGAGGTCAAAGGATATAACACCACACACAGGTTTGCATAAATGGGAAAGCTTTATTTGTGTACTATTACAGTTGTATGTGCCATGTCATATAGCTGTTTAGACACTGACATCCATATGAACAGAGTAATGCAAATGTGAAACAGTTATACTAATACAGTAGTCTGGAAAGGTTTACAAATGTTGCTGTACAAGTAGTACAATAGTAAAGAAAGACCTGGCCACATGATACCAAACAATCAACAGTAAGTGATGCAGATCTATAGTTCAGCAGCCTCTATCTACACTTTGTACACAATCGTTACGGGTTAAAGACCTCAGTTGACACAATGGGATGTAACTGTTACATAACAAGGCATAACTGACACCATCACAAACACACTGACAAACAGAACAGTCTGCATGGCAGAAGGCAGTAGGCCTGCATTTACCCAAGGTAAATTGTATGGTAATGTACATCCAGATATCTTAAGGCAGATTACCCCTGATACCCTCACAAGTTGTAACAGCCTGGGTCAGCTATGATGCATCCCCCCCCCCCAGACTCAATAATACAGGGCCATATACCACTGTTACATCCACTGACATCTGGAGTGCATAAGGGCACACATGTATGGTGTAGGTGAAAGCCACACATATTTGGCCCCAACCCCACTGTATGTGTGGGAGACACAACGGCAGTAGACTGATGGCAGGAATGGCAGTATGACATACTCACAGCCCACTACAGAACAACCCCTGACAGCATGTCATATGTGCAAAGCCTGGTATGTAGGTGTAGGACAGAGGCTGGAACACAGGCCCATATGTGGAAAACTGTTGTCATACACTAAGCAAGTCACTGGTGTTACAGGATAGTCTGCAGCATACCCTTAGTCAGGAATATTAAGTTAGAAACAGAAATAGATGTAGCCATGTACTGATAACACGCAACACACACTGCCAGTGAAATCTCTGACACGAGACCTGTGTGGTGGGCAGACAAAACTTAATAGGCAGACCTCTGGCCATCATGAGGATAGGCCCACATGTGAGAGCTATGCAGCCAGACTGCATTCCAAGGTAAACTAGTATGTGCACACAAACCCTGCAACAACAGTGCTATACAATGCACACAACAATTCTACTCACACTGTCTGTAGTTCTGGAACCCCCTACAAATATGCAGCTGGCCTGAGTGTGCAGGTTCTCCTGTAAGAGGTATTGCTACATGCTATCTGTAAAACTGATACCCACACACAGGAAGGATGTCCATCACACAGGAAAGGTAAAGGGACCACACCCACATGATGTAGGGATTTATACTAGGTGGTTGCCATGACAGTGGTAATTGGAAGTGCTACACAGCAAGCTGCATGCAGATAGCAAGTGGAGGACACTGAATGGTGCAGAGGCCATCACATGATCATCTGCATCACCTACAAAAGCCATGCTGCAATCTATTCAGAGCAGTTCAATCAATTTACTGGAGAGAAACCAAAAGAGAGAGAGATAGTCAAGTGGAAGTGGAATTGGAAGTGAAAGCCAAAGCCACAGCAAAAAATAAAATATAATTACATCCAGCAAAATATCCAGAACAGACATCATCCCCAGAACAGGTATGTGAAGTATATATATGCATGCAGTGTGTGTGTGTGTGGGGGGGGGTTGCTGTCCACACCATACCACAGCAGGCCACATGCATGTGATCCTGGACAGTCCCAGGAGGGGCCTGGTACCAGCGGACATTTGTCATCAGCAGGTGAGAGTAGCACATCGAGGCCTGTACCTGAATGTAGCCATGGAACCCCTGACAGGCACAGTCCATGTGTCCATTGCTGGAGTCAGTGAACTGCACACCCTGACAGGTATGGTCTGCAGCTGTCCATAAACACCTGTGTAGGGCATCCACATGGCAAAACTGTGTGCATGCATACTCACACACTATACAAACACACCTAGGGCAATCCCATTTTTACACATACCACAGCACCACACCCAGCCCAAGGCAGTACACCCCTCACCCACACACATGGTGTCAAATGTATGGCTCACCCTCTGCCTCTGGCAAACCGACATCACATCCTGTGCATATGATGATACCTGTGCCTCATCCCTGTCATCCATACCATTAATGCAGGGACAGGCTAATATGATTCTGATGCACATGGTGACTGTACTACAGTGTACCATGGTGCTGCAGTGTAACATGCTGTAAGGAGTAAAGTCTAATGCATATATGGCAGGTAGTGTAGTTGTCCAGCAATGATGCATAATAGCTGTTAGTACCACTGGTTGGTTGTGGTCCCTATAATGTCATCCATTTGTGTTGTAGGTGCACATATGTCAGCACGAGGATGGTCTGCAGTCATATTCCTTAACAGGGTTATGGCACTGTGGTGACATCATGGCTGTGACATATCTGGGGTACAGTTGAACACATGTCACAGGTTACTGAAACGGTTATTGGTTGTGACACATGGAAAGGTGACCCGCTAAGGTATGTATACCCTGCAACCTGATGTACACCCATCCACATACACACCCATTGTTACTTGGCAAAACTGGGACTAGACCCCACCTAGCTATGTAGTGATAATAAAGTGTGTGGCTGACATTGCACACACCACACAGCATTTAGGGTGAGGTGTGTCCCAGGTTACATGTTACATGCAGAACATCCCCAGACATGTACAGTATGCTAATGGGGGATGTAATGGGTGTATATGGACAATATATAGTGTGACATAATGTCATATACACATTAACAGACACATAACAGACAGACACACATCTAAGTTACCAGGCCCTATCGCTGCTAACTTTACCATGTGTCCAATGTGTTACAGGTAGGCTGCACACAGCACATGCATAACTAGCCTGGATTGTGATATCAGTTACCTGTATGGTTGATGGTGACAGTGGTAACCATAACGTGGTACATGGGACATACACTGGGTGTACCTTGGTGTAATGACAGTGTACACAGCACCCACATCCCCCAGTGGATATTCTCCCTGAAACCCATGATGACAATCTGCCATACCCAGCATCACGCATTGGCCGTGACTGCAGTACAACCCATAGTATACCCCAACAGTGGTACTACAGGGATATGCATCTAATGCACATACCACACGCGTAGTATGGTGTTGCTTTGTCATGTCTCACCTATGTGCAGCAACAACACTATTTGTACTACTGTGTGGCAATGGATATTGTAATAGGATTATGTGGCCTCAGAATACTGTACCACACAGATATATGAACATGCACAACTACACACACATGCCAGAACACAGTGGGTATCTCATGCCTATCAACCCATTTGTAAAACACTGTATTGCTGGTACTGCAAGGCTCATGTAGACGGTATGGGGAGGAGCTTAACAAGGTACATGTATTGTCCCATACAGCAGCAGCCACAACTGACTATTGCAATGGGTGATGTGTTGGTTGTGAAGGCCCTCATGGAATTCACACATACAGGCATGCTAACACACAGACACTGCTATACTCAGTCATGCACATATACATGTGTCACTACAGGGGTGCATCACTGCAGGTGGTCATAGCCATGTATCTAGCTATTGTCCAAGGAGAGATGGGTTGTGTAGGGGTTGTGTGTACAGTGGTATCCTGCCACCTGCCAGGTGGCAGCAGACAGTTTATTGACAGTCACTACTATGGTGACCCTCAGGGTGAGAATGACATGCATCAGCCAACCCTCCAGTTGCCTCCTGCACATGACCACTGAGGTGATCAAGTTGACATGTATGCAACATGCATTACAACACATGGTTAGTGACTGTGATAGAGACCTGTATCCAAGAATTTTCTGTTGACTGTGGTAGTGTAGTGGTGGTACCTGTGGCATGTGGTGCGTACAGGGTGACATTTCCTATATGTGACAGTTCTTACACAGCTGGGCAGAAATGTCACTGTTAATCAAGCTTAGGTTGCCTGTACATATACCAGCTGGATACCTGCCATCTGCATATCTGTACAGGGACTGACAGTCATCAGCTTGGCAAGTAGCTATGCAGTAGGATGAGTGTGGTGACAGGTAGACATTTGACAACAATATGTATGCCATAACTACATGTCAGAAGCCCTCACTAACATGTGCTGTACAGATGGTAGTCTACAGTTACATTCCACATGTCAGATCGTTACCCAGAAAGGGGTATATACTGTCACACAGCTCACACACCAGGGATACAACAGGGAGGCCTCAGTGTCCAGCTATGCCTGCAGGTGTGCCTGCTTTCAGTGCTACAGTTAGCACTCTGCTATTGCCTGGGTAAGCACTGTCAGCAGTAGTACTGCCATGATACACTACATGCCAGTGTGACAGCACATACTCTGGCCTAATACACCTGTATGTAACACATTCACACGGATAACAGTGCTGTACAGGCCACATATATGTCTGTGTCCCACACATGACACACACACACCCCGTGCTACTGTAATGACAGCACATAGGTGCATGTATTGTACATGGCATTACATACTCTTATTACAGATGTGAGCACCCTGCTATGTTATCAGACTGGGGGGATGTGACCTGGTTACCAGGGCTAAGCCATGTTTAGCAAGTATCAACATTGCTGCAATATAACAGCTGAGCTGCTTTGCGCACTGGTAAGTGATGCCTACACTGTGTAAGCACCCGCACATTTACCCATAGCTCAGCACTGCTTAGCTTCTTGCAAACCCACACAAACCCACTTAAAGCTGCTCAAAACTGCCTTAACAACTCTGTATCATCTAACAGCCCTTATTCTGCCCAGCAATAAAATGAACAGCCCTTGCAGGTTTTGAACACAGGGCCCTGTACACTACAGTCATAACACTTAACCAGTACACCATGGCCACTGTGAAGACAGCTATTGTTTTACCAGTATAGCTGTCAACACACATATTGTGTAGTATTGAACATTTGCCTTTACTTCCTAAATGGTGTAGTCCTTGTTATTAATATGACCTGTGCATCACATATGTTGTCTTATCATAATGTACACATAGCAGATACATACGGTGAGATATATCTGGGAGGGTATACACAACCGTGAGGTTTACACATGACAGGACTATGGTTATATACTTATAATAGGTCTATATATGTCTACATGTACATACACATGTATACTCATACATATGTATGTATACACATCTATATAGTGCTACATATATATGGCCATGTGTACATCTCTTAGTATATACATATATATATATATATATATATATATATATATATATATATATATATACACACACACATATATGTTACATATATGTATATATGATATGTATATATAGCTATATATGTATGCACATCCTATGTAAACAGATATGCCTAGTTATGTTGGTATATATGCATATATGTAAATATATATAACTATATGTGCATGCATATCTATTCTGATATACCTACTACTGTCAATATATATGTAGATACCCATACGTATATGTGCATATGTATCTCTATCTGTATATGTGTAGACATATATTGCTCTGTATATGTATATATCTGAGTGTTTTTATGCATATTATGTACATATACATATTCATCTATGTATGTCGATATGTATATGTGTATATATCTATATAGATATCTGGATAATTATATATACATATATTTTCACCATATGTCCTGAACATGGAGTGTAGTCCTACCTCAGCCCCTATAGTCCCAACTTCATAGCGCAAGGGGATGTCAGGTGTGTATAGTAGGTATATTTGTAGACTATTGCTACTGTAATACAGATTGTTTTCACAGACATGGTGTGTGTGGGCGATCACATCTGCTTTTAACATGTGCGCCATTGGCTACTGACAGACATCCTAAGGACATCATTGTATAGTACCACAGCTAGCACGCAATGCTCCTGTGGACTACAGCAGAGATATTGGCCAATATATGTGGACAATCTGACACACTCTGGACAGTCCAGAGGTATACACAGAACCCCTTAGTGCAAGACATGTGGACCAAGCCTGACAATGTGGATGTTAACAGCCATGTAGATGGGTATAACACGTAACTACAGGTATACATTTGCCCCCATAGGTTATGCATTCACACACCCTGGTCTTTCCTGACACATAATAACTGCTGGTACAGAGGTGCCACGGCCACATACTACTCACTAGATATTGACATACATCTGTACAGCATCCCACTGCTCTGTCTGACATACATGACTGTTATGGTGGCCCAGCAGCAGTACATCTGGCAAGTATCTGGACATGACATCTCACTGGGTAAGTACACTAAGCTGCTAGGCATGCAACAAAGCACTGTGCAGGCTACAGGCAGACTGGCTCAACATTGGCCTGCATTTCCTATGGGGGAATGCACATGTACCAGCATATATAGCAGGCTCTACAGGCATGCCACAGCACAGAGTAAGATACACCTGTGTGAAAGAGCATAACCACAACCAATGTGAACACAGCCACAGCCACATATGGTAAGCTAGCGTAATATTACAGTATAAGGACTATCTGTTCAACACCATCCTCATATGTGCCACTCACACACTAACCCTACATATACTGGGCCGCTACACAGTGTGGTCCAATGCCTGTCGGTGGTATGGGACATGTTTGTGTATGGCCCTACAAACTTCTAAGATGATAGGGTAACATGCAGTGGAGCAGCATGTAACATTAGATAGAACAGGACCAAGAACAATGACATCTACCACAGTCTGTACACAGGCCAAAGTACATATTAACAAAACACACACTGTCGACAATCACCATAAGTACACAGACCTCAGTACTCTACACACAACCACAGAATGTCCAGGTGATGTCATCAAATATAACCCATACAATACATAACATGTGTAGCAGTCTGATATCTCACTGGCTTGTTATCAGATATGATGTTATTAATTATGGTGTACAGCACATATGCACCTCTTACTGCATGACATATGTACAAAGGATGACAGAGTTGTAGCTGGAGAAACATACACAGGGCCAATATTGAAATTTTGCTGTGATAACCCCATACATTTACTGTTGTAACAGGGTTTATTGCAACATATGCCCTATGAGGGATATGAAGTCAATAACTCTCATGGCTGTCACCATCTACAGACTGCAATCCTCACATTACCTTCTGCAGTTCATAGATAGGTGCTCTGTGGGTAACACATGAAACAAAAGGCACCACCCACTGCCCAGTCTGCAGATGACCATACAGATGGGGGTTTTCTCATAAACATAGCACTGACATGGCAGGTATTAAAACATGTAGGACAACCATATCCACACACACCCTGTTAAACCAAAATTACTCCAAATGCAGTATAGCAGCAGTTACAGTCTGTAGTCTGATCAGGCACATTCCCATCCTGTGTGTTGCCTGTTTCCACAGTGTATGTTGTTAGAGGTAAATCCCCAATCCATCTGAGATGCTGTTTGCCAAACAGATCAAGTTCCTGCTCACAGTGAATCTAAAGGCCCAACACCAACATGATGTTCCTAGATATTGGAGTGTGTTTCCATGTAATTGGTTATGGGAATGTTACCACAGCTGTTCCACATGCAATCAGCTAGAGGAGGTTGCAATTCATGCAGAGGCCATCAGCTGATCATGAGCATCACTTAAAATACACATGCTGCTGCCTAAGCAAAGCAGGTGTAAGTCTCCACATACACCAGAGAGGGAGTGAGAGAGACAGACAGAGGCAAAGAAAAGCCAAGGAGGGGTGGGAGAGTAAAACCTAAACATGTTTGTGTCACACACCTACCAGTACAGGGTATCAAACCCCTGATGACTATGTAGTGCTATTACATGTCTATGCAATTATTGGATGCGCCACATTCGTTACATGTTGAAGAGCCCTCAAAACGTATATGTGATGGTGAGTGACATCTGCAACAGGGATATGGTATCTATACAGTAGGTGTAGTACACGTGCTTGTCCGCATGAACAGGTGCCAACATCAACACAGCCACATCTCACCAGGATGCACACACATTGACACACTTGGCAGGGCCAGGAATACAACTCATCACTAGTGAGATTGTCACAACACATTACTGTGCAAGCATCACATGCACCACAGGGGTCATACAGAAGTTATATGGGCAATGGGTATGTGGACATGTCTGACATCAGACAGCATGTTTCAGAATGCCAATGGGGGTTGTAGTGAGTGTGAATGTGGCCATACGCATCATACAACACACACACACACAGACACAGGGTGCCAGTACTGACATGCATGGGTACATTGCTTCACGGGTGTGTAGTGGTCAACTTTGCCAGATGGCTATACAAGGCTAGGTGATGGGTATACCATGGCATTAGGCCACATGACAATGGTCTGCATTGTGGCTCAGGGGTGTAGTGTCTGGATTTGCCCACACAGGTGGGTATTGTATTCACCATCCAGTCACCTGGGTGACTATTGGGTGTGGCCAATGCTGTGCATTGCTTGCCATGTATGTGCTCCTTAGTCCATGATATGGATGGTGTCTGGGGTGTGCACACCTCCCACATACATGTACAGTGACATGTGGAACTGTACCTGGGGTGTCTGGCCCATGTTGGGTACACAGATTGTTATCATCAGATGTGCCAATCCTGGCCTCATGTGGCAGGAACTGTTAATGGATGGCAGGTTGAATCTTCACCTACATTGATAGTATACCAGTGTTCCCTGGTGTCAGTGGCATCTGTCCATACAGGGCATGTTTTTTCAGGCATGGTATGTCCTTTGTGGTTCACATTTGATAGCACCACAGGTGTTGCAGTTGTCCAGTGGGGAACATGGGGAAGGTGCATTGTCGGCATGTATGTGCCTATTGGACAGGGTGCCATGCCCTCTGTAGCCCACTGCAATCACATCATGGTTACTATCAGTGGGCAATATGCATGGTGCTACCAACATAGCGGCTGTTGCCTAGGCAAGTGTGTGTGTGTGTATGAGACATGGGTTGACAGTGTTCTCTGGGTAATACTAGGGTTTCTCACCTTGTTCACCTGGCCTTGATGTCACATGTAGGGGGTATGGATATGCACCTCAGCCTCTCAGCTATTTCACATCTTTTATCCCTGTATGGTGGACATTGTGATATATACTAGGGCCACCATATAATAAATTTGCAAAACCTGCTCTACATTGAGTCCAGTTGTTACACACTCACAGCCACCTCCACACAGGATACGAATTATAAACACAGACACACACACCTGTAATGTCTGGGATTAGAACTCCTACCTGACTAGTTTATTACACTACAGGACTATGCAGTCATAGGATGCACCACAGGGATAACTGGAGTACTCTTTCCCCAACGGTGTATTTCACAGTGAATGACATCAGCAGGATTGCCAAAGTAGGGCATTTGAATTGTAGTGAGTGTGACTAGCCTAACATGCATTTCTCCCTACACAGACATAGAAACACACACAAAACATCCACAGCTGCCATGTGTGGGATAGAACCCCTACCAGAGTTCTTTATCACACTACAGTATGAAGCTGTTATAGGATGCAACATGGGGATTACTGGAGTATTATTTCCCCAAAGGTGTATTTCACAGTGAATGACATCAGCAGACTTATCAGAGTAGGGCATTTGAAGTGTTGTGAGTGTGAATAGTCTAAAAAGCATTGCTCTCTACACAGACCAAGTCAGACACACACACACACACACACACACACACACACACACACACACACACACACACACACACACACACAGTTGCCAAGTCTGGCATTAGAGTTCCTATCTAATTATTTTATCACACTACAGCTGTACGCAGTTATAAGATGTGCCAGGAAGATTACTGGGCTCCAGCTTTCCAAAAGGTGTATCGCACAGTTAATGACATTAGCAGACTTGCCAAAGTAGGGCATTTAAATTGTACTGTGTGTCTAGCCTAAAAAGCATTGCTCTCTACACAGACAGACAGACACACACACACACACACACACACACACACACACACACACACACACAGTTGCCATGGCTGGGATTAGAGCTCCTACCTTGCTAGTTTATCACACTACAGCAGTACGCAGTTATAGGATGGGCCACAAAGATTACTGGACTACAGTCTTCCCAAAGGTGTATTTCAAGGTGGATGACATCAGCAGCTTTGCCAAAGTAGGGCATTTGAATTGTAGGAAGTGTGACTAGCCTAAAAAGTGTTGCTCACTACACAGAGACACACACACACACAAACAGTTGCCATGTTTGGGATTAGAACTCCTACCTAACTAGTATATTACACTACATCAGTACGCAGTTAGAGAACGTGCCATGGAGATTAGTGGGCTATAACTTCCCCAAGGGTGTATTTCTTTTTTTTTTTGTTTTTATCAAATAATTTTTTATTTTCCAAATAATATAATGTTTAACAATACAATCATTAATAAACAAGTATTATAAACCTTTATATATACTATGTACAATTGACCTGAATAAAGGAGGGGAAAAAATTAATAAAATATATAAAATTAGTAACAAAAAATTATAATATTCAATTAATAAAGTATAACGTTACACATTAATTATTCAGGGCTCATTTTTAATGTCTCAATAAGAGTTAGAGAATGTTTTCCCAAGGATTGTTTGTCCATGTTTTAGGTGAAATTCTCGATTCCTTTACCTTGATTTCTAATGTCGCTGTTTCTTTCATCAATCTCAAGAATTCTTCTAGAGTGAAGACTTCCACTTTCTAGTTATACATTTTCTTGCCACAGCTAGTATGGAACAAAGTAGATATAGATCTTTTTTATTCATTCCAATAGTATCATTAACATTAAGAGGGCAAAGGTGTATTTCAAGGTAGATGACATCAGCAGCCTTGCCAAAGTAGGGCAGTTGAATTGTAGGGAGTGTGACTAGCCTAAAAAGCATTGCTTTCTACACAGACAGAGACACGCACACTTGCCATGTTTGGGATTAGAACTCCTACCTACCTAGTTTATCACACTATAGCAGTACACAGTTATTGGACATGCCACAGAAATTACTGGACTACAGCTTTCCCAAAGGTGTATTTCAAAGTGGATGACCTCAGCAGGCTTGTCATAGTAGGGCTATGGGGAGGGCAATGTGTGTGCATGGGCCATAACCCATTCATCTAGATGTTGATACACCACATGCGGGCATACACAGGGTTATATTGCACAATTACGTGTATACATTTGCTAGATGACTACTTCCTTGTACAATCATGTTGCACTGCTAGCACTTGTACCACATAGTCTGTAATGCTGAAAGATACCGGTGGCTAGTATCTACAATAAGTGACATCTGAACCTCATGTGGTTGTAGCCATTTGGCTGTGTGGGACAGGCCTCATAATGGATGGCTCCTTGTCACAGTCACTCTCTTCCACACATCTATGTATGTCTACTGGCTTATTATAGTGTGTTATCCTTGGATATATGTCTGTATTCCTATCCACTGTGCAAAGCATGAGTGATGCATACTGAGGAGTGTCTGCACTAACATCTGCAACTGCCAGATAAGCCTGATCCACTGTTGTTTGTAGACATGGGCTTCATCTTTTAAGTGAGTGAGCATGCCCAGTATGACCTTTCAGTATGTTGTTGTCTGACATTGCGCATGCCCAGTATGCCCTTCTGTATTGGATGTGTGGATCAATTCCAGGTAGTTTGTACACCAGTGCAGACCTTTGTGTTGTACACCTATAGGTAGCAAACGCTTTCTGCAGGGTATCCATAGATCATTTGGCAATATGAAGACAAAGTGTGCAGGGGATAGTGTGTACTGTAGGTGATTGTGTCTGTGCTGTTTCAGCTACATGGTACTGTTGTTAGCAGAGATATTCAGACATGTGTACTGTTATACACTGTGATGCTTTCTGTACTCATGTACTGTCAGGTGGACATTCCTGCTCACAGTGATGTCTTGGGGGACAAGGGTGACTGCAGCTATGTGCGGTATTGTGGGCAGACACCTACATATTCATGGTAGGTTATGCCATCCTGGAGGGAGAGCTGCAGACACTTGGTGCTGCATCTGTGTATCTGGTTCAGCACCTTGGTACAGTGCTGTCAGAGGATCCCATACTTTTACATCCATCAACATGACAGTATGGCCTTATATTGCTATGGCTATACCTCACAGCTGTACTGATTCGCACAGGTTACCCAGAGGCAGGGGCCATGAGTCAGGACGTTACCCCTATTGTGGTGTATGGGCAGGTATGTAGCCACCCATGTATGTGTTTACAGCCAGGGATAGTGTGTGCACACAGCTTTGTGTCAGACCTTGCACATTCCATGCTGCCCATGCTTCCACCCCCCTTCTGTTATTATATCCTCTTACTTACATTATGCATACATTTTCTGATACTTTCCCTATGGTTATCACCCCATCACAGCTGTGTATTGGTGTTGGTCCACAGTTCATGGGACATGGTGAACATGTTACTGTGGTTTTCCACATGGCTTTGCATATGGCTTATGTAGAGTGTGTTGTGTTGTTATTTGGGTGGCCATGACATAACATGCATTATCAGTACGTGTGAGACATGGGCCCTTGGCAGAGGCCTGTGGGCTGTTAGGTGTTGATGTGGGACAGATGTGGCAGGCTGTTGCATTCTGTCAGTCCTACAGTCTAAGACCGCCATGCAGTATATTCCCCTGGGGTGACAGGGTAGGTGTGCTAGGTGTTCATGCCAATACCTTCTATCAGTCATGATCAGGTGGTGTGGATGCTGGCAGGGTGCTACCTACAGTCAGCAACACACCTGCATGGGACACTTGCACTGCATGCTGCATTCTTTTGCTATTGCCATATACAGGTGGGGTCATATTGTACCCATTCCGCAGAGCAGGGGTACAACCAGAGAGGTACCTATGGGTGGTGTTTGCATGAGCTGGGTGCATGTGTGCTATGGACACTACTTGCATCTGACACACAGATATGCATTGGGCATTCCAGTTATGCTTGCATGTGCAGGTACATCAGCTGTTTCCCAATACATCAGTCCTACCTCCTTTGTGATCTGTGAGTGTTTGGGCAGACAACACCGGTATCCCCCACTACAGGACCAGATAATGTGATGCGTACCTGTATGTACTATTCTAAGGGTGTGTCCATTTCACAGTGACACAATATATACTGTATGTCTGGGGTACTTTCCCATGTGTACTGCTTGTATATCTAGTCCAACATCCATGCCATGTCAGTGTTTCAGATGGTGACACATATTACCATCATACATTTACAATGGCTTACTGCTAGCTTGTGTTATACTGGTGGGTATTGTGTTTGGCACTGCAGTTGTGAGGACTTGTCCCTGTCATCAGCAGTAGTGGGCAATGGCCACCAGGTCTTACCTCAACATGCATACATACCGACCACTCTCACACAATATGAAACACACACCAACCTAACACACACATACCTGCATATTGTGCAGATGCTACAACCTATCCTGCTACCTTGGCCACCTCTGTGCATCTGTGCTCCATTGGTATTATACCTATACATACATGTTACTACATTTCTACATAGGGATGTGGGGGGCAAACCTGACTGTTACGACGTGCGTACATCAGATTGAGGGGCACACCTTACTGTTACTACATTTCTAAGTAGGGTCGGGGGAGCACATTTGACTGTTTCTACATTCCTACACAGGATTGTGGGAGGGGGGCACACCTGACTGTTACTACATTTCTATGCTGGATTGGGGGAAGCGGCACATCTAACTGTTCCTACATTTCTACATAGGATTGTGGGAGGACAGACCTGTTTCTACATTTCTACACAGGATTGGGGGCACACCTGACTATTTCTACATTCCTCCACAGGATTGAGGGGGTCACCTGACTGTTTCTACATTTATACACAGGATTGGTGAGCACACCTGACTGTTACTACATTTCTACACAGGATTTGGGGGGGAACACCTGAATGTTACTACATTTCTACACAGGATTGCGGGAACACCTGACTGTTTCTACATTTCTACACAGGATTGGGGGGGCACACCTGACTGTTACTACATTTCTACACAGGATTGTTGAGGGGCACACCTGACTGCTACTACATTTCTACATAGGACTGGGGGCACACCTGACTGTTTTTACATTTCTATGTAGGATGGTGAGGGACACCTAACATGTGTACACATTTGCTATGACTGTACTGGTATGTCAGGTTCTACATTTCATTCTGTATTCTTACCTGTCGTGCTGACTAGAGGCATATCAGTGTACTACAGGTCTTAGCTTTGATTGACCTACATATTAGTTTCTGACTTCCTAATCTTCAGAACTAGCACCCCACTGCATTAACTGCTGTAGTCCATCTGTGTAGGCCTGGGGGGGGGGGGGTTACACATAGGCATCATTCACAGGCCATAGCACAGACTTTGGTTGTGTTTGTCTCCACCTGTCCTGCTGGCTGAGACTGTTGCTGGGTATGTGAACATCCCTGACTGGCATGTGTGAGTCATATGGACACACGTGGCCCAGCACATTTCCTGCAGTTGGTTTTGTCACCCTGTGTAGTACTGGCTACTATGGTGACACCAGTATTTGTTACAGATCTCATGGTGCCACTGTAGGTGTCTACTATCTGCTGGAATACCATTCAGCCACCCAATTCCCTTGCATGCTCACATCCATACCATAGATACAGGTAACAACACATTCTACTCCATTCAGCAATTGGTAGGTTGAGTGACTTACCTTGCAGGTGTCCTAGTATTGAGGGTGATACTGCAGGGATGCCTATGTCAGATGCACATAGTACATTCCCTACACATGGTTGAGCACAGGTAGTTTCATGTTTGTCAACCCTTTTATTGTATGTGAAAGTCAGAGAGAGGTGTTATTCCCTGGGTCCCTCCTGTGTCAGTGTATGTTCTATACATTGGCTCTTTGCCAAGGCCAGAGCATACTGGGCATGTCTCCTTCTGCCTACTGAGGCAGGCTGAGGTTGTTCCTCCTCTGAGTCACTCTGTGTCTGTGTAGGCCTTGGCAATGGTGGGTGGCTGTGTGGGCCCGCCCCGTGCTTTTCCTGCTGCTGCTGTTTCCGCAGGATCATATTGTGTAACATGGCACATACAATGACAATTTGAGTATATGTAACTGGTGAGTACTGCAAGGCTAGACTGGATGAGTCCAGGCACCGGAACCGTGATTTGAGCATCCCAAACACATGCTCTATTATAATTTCTGCTCTGTGCATGTGCTTCATTATGGAGTTCTTGTTCGGGTGTGTGTGCATTTCTGATAGGTGTCATCAGCCACAGCTCCAGTGTGTACCCAGCAGCCCCACTAGGTGACCGTAAGGGATGTCCCCATTGGCAAATCTGTGGTACAGCTGCTTCAGATGCCAGATGTGGGAATCGTGATAGCCCTGGGCATCACACATGACCTGGCAGTTGATGGAGGGGAAGTCCTTTCAGTTGATGTAGACCCTACCCCACTCACCGGGTGGTGCTTTGATGCATATGTGTGTGCAGTCTATAGCACCCACTACCTCAGAGTATTCTGCTACTTGGTGGAACAGTGGCATATTGCTGGCCAACACCTCACAGGTGTTGGGGACATATACATGCTCACCGACATGTGCTGACATGGCATCCAGCAACTGGTGGAGTACCCTGGATGCTGATGCCTGTGAGATCCCCATCATATCCCCAGTTGTCCTTTGGAAGGTACCTGTAGCTATTATTCTTAGGCCTACACATACCTTGGTATCCACTAGGATAGGTTCCCCTCTGTTAGTTCTGTGTGTCAGGTGTGGCTGGCACAGCTCAACAATTTGCTGTAGGAGGACCCTGTCCACCCTATAGTGCTCCACTATCTCCAGCTCATGTAGCCCCTGGTAGGATACCCTGGGTCTTTAGACTCTTCTCCATCTCCTCACTGTGGGTTGGTCGACATCATTCACATCCTCACCACCCTCAGCCTCTTCCACAAGTTGTTGTATGATAGCTATTGCAGCCCCTATCATTTTGTTGTTTTGTCTGTTAAACCTTCCCCACTTGTATACACCAGTGGTGTAGCGTATGGGAAAAAACAGAGGTGAAGGTGTTTGCATAGTTTATAGTAGTGTTCTGGGCTGGGCTGGTTTGCTGCCTGTGTAATTGGCTGATTCTGATACAGTTCACCTGCCAGCTATGCTAGTTCTCGTAGATTACCTTTCTACTGCTGTTTTCCCTTTCCATTACCTTCCTGTTTAAGGCCGAGGGTGCGCCGCACAAAAACAGTGCTCAAATGTGCACAGGGCTGCTATTTCCCGGTTTACTTTTTTTTTCCTTTAAAACACAGTGCACAGTGTGCACACTCACTTTGGGAATGTAAAGAGTGCTAGGCTGACTCAGACACACCTCCTTGCCTAGCTGTGTTAAGCTAGGAGCAAACCTGAGCCACAAGGCTCCAATCTGCTTATAGTATGCCTGACACCCCCCCCCTATGATGTCAGCTAACTCCTAGGCTTACACCAAGCTATTCCTGCTCTTACACAGTTGGGAGCTGAATAGCATGCTGGGGAAATTTGGGATTCACTATCATTCCCCTCATTTGCATAGGATTGGCTGCTAATGCATAGTTACATATCTCACACTGAACCTCCCCCTATAGCAACCACTACTCACTGGCCATGTTGTCTTCTGCCTGCCATTGACTATAATGGCAGAATAGTGACTTTAGTTAGAATGCTTATTTTAGGTTTATTTTCTTATTTCCCCCCGATCCCATTTGTGCGCCGCTGCCCTATGCTTAAACAGCCGAGATCGGTTAAAAAAAATAAAAGTTGATTTTTTTCAACTATTTTCAATGCCAGTGGCCTTATACTTGGCCATTGGCATGCTTCCTAAATGATATGCACCCTTTATTTGGAGCTGTCACGGCTCCATTTTGGAATTTGCAGAAATGTGCTCCGTTATTGGCGGAGTACGTTTCTGCAGATTACACTAGTCCTGCACAGTTGGTTTCCAGCTTCCTGGATCACAAATTTACCTCATTTGCATAGATTTCTCCTGTAAATGGGGTAATTTGCATACAGTGACTGAGTCCGTGCAGGATTAGTGCAGGAGTGCTCATGCACACCCCTACAGGCTATTCCTGGATCACATGGCAGACATACTGCATGCTGGAACTCCTGCACTAATCCTGCAGGCTGTGCAAGGCTTGCAGAATCTGGGGGTGTGCATTTTGTATCTTGTCTTGGACCTAGAAACATCCACTCATCATCATCTGCATTTGCCTTGGTAATAGTAAGTAACTATGGTACAGCGATATCTCTTAGATAGATAGGAATATAGTAAATATTAGTTTAGATGTTCCCTGTATTTATTTGAGACTGTCCTGCAATGTTGTTTTAAAATATTTCCTGTGACTCTGAACTCTGCAGTTACTGTGCTGTTTGAGTATTGTCTTGTTTTTTTATTATTATTTATTATTAAATAGATTTAAACCTATCTTTGTGACTGATATTTGTGAGACATATTTAAGCTCTGTGAGTACTTACATATGTAGTTGGTGACACTGTACAGGCCACAGAGATTTACAAATTTGATTATCTTATGAATTAGGTCATTACAACTGGTCACATTAAGCCTGCAAAAGGGGAATCTCTATGTTTTATCCAATGTTAGGAAGCAATTAAACTTTTTTAATTAATCATTTGGCACAACAGCCATACTACTAACATCATTTATGTTTAATTTGTTAGGTCTGATACCTTTTTCTATAAGATCACCAATCTACTGAACTGCTTTATCATACACAGAATAATTAACTGATTTATATGTACTTTTGTTCTGCAAATGAACAAAGACGCATTAATATATACTGAGTTTGATGCATAAGAACCCAAATCATTTTTGTCAACTTGCTTAATAATTACTTATTATTTCTCAAAGCACAAATACCTTGCCACTGCATCTTATTTCAATTGAATTCAGTAGACTGCTTATTCTTAAAAGAATATTCACAAATATATTGGAATCTCATGACCATCAACACCTGAACATTTCTTTAATACTGTCATTATCTAAAGAAGGAATACATGTGTCTTTGTTTGGAAAGTAATAGTCATCATAGAATATAAGATGCAATGTCCTGCTTAAATGAAATAACTCAGTATGAATTTGATGCAAATGATGTGATACAGTAGAAATAAAATAGATTTCAAAATATAGTAGTTTATAAGCAGCATCAGAAAAGTCAATGTAATACAGATGTATCATATTATTAGAATTACTTAAACACTATGAGTGAAAATTCTTGTTAGAAAGGACAATGCTTTCAGTGACAATATTTCTAAAATAAACTTTCTTAACACTGTTTTGTTTGTATCCTTTTGCATCTGGTTATCCACTTCCATAGACCTTGTAGGTAGCTGTCACTTTCACTCTCCAAACTGGTGAAAATTATTGTTGTTGCATACATATTTAAGGCAATGAAGCATGTTCACAAATTAGACTGTCTTACTAGAAAAAAAGACATTGGGCAGGATTCACGAAGCCTCCGTGTAAGAGTTAGCAAGTCTTACACGGAGGCTGCAGTTAAACGGGCTGATGTCAGCATGCCATGCATATTCATGAGGGCATGCTGAATCACACCCTAGCCTAACACGGTCCGTGTAGCAATGTAGGGGGCGTGTCCGCATGGCATGTCCTGCAAAGGGACACGCCCCTAGAAGAATCACAGTCCCGAAAGGAAACTCCCACGAGCAAGTCCACGGAAATGTCAAGAAACACAACAGCACACATGCCCCCACAGACTATAAACCCAACTGAAATGTGAAATGTAAAAATGAACAGTATAATTTTTTTTTATAATTTCAAAAATGTTTGCCCATAATTGCGCTCGTTTGCGCGGGTGTGCCCTTCGCTCAGCCACAGTTAGCAGTCATTGAAAAAGCATATAAGATCTAAATATGCAAAATAAGCCAAGTAGCAATAGCGTAGCGATAGAGACGTCAGCCAAAGAGGAGGTAGTCACGGTTCGAGCCCCAACAACATCATTTTTTATTTTAAGTGAAATAAGCACGAAACAATCCCCTGACATATATGTATATATATATATATATATATATATATATATATATATATATATAACTATAATTTAAGTAAAATGTAATGAAATGGGCCATGTTTTTATGAAGAAATCTGACACAATAAAAAAAAAATATTTTATAAGTGCCCATAGCTGAGCAGCGCTCTAACAAGCTGAGTATGTTTGCCCGTAGGTGACCAGTGGTTTAACAGGTGTAATATGAGTGCCCGGAGTTGAGCAGCGCTTTAACACGCTCAAACTGTGTGCCCGTAGTTGTGCAACATTTCTCACAGCGTAATATGCGTGCTCATAGCCAAATAACACATTAACCAGCGTAACCTGTTTGTGTGGAGCTGCGCAGTGCGCCAACCGGCTTACCGGCGGGCAACATTGAGCAACCTGTATCAAAGCTGCCTTTAAACAGACACACCTCCTAGCCTGTCTAGACAGTAGTAAAATAAAAAAAAAAGCAATGCCCAGGATCAAGTGCATCATAGTCAAAGTGCTGAACCACTAAGCCATGACAGCTGTACTGACAAATGCAGTATTAGCATATATATAGGAATGAATGGAAATAGAAGCATGACAAAGCAGTTTTTCTTAAGCTGACACAATTCCAAAATGGCCAATCACAGATAAGTGTGGGAAAAATGGCATATATAAGCCCCATAGGTGGGAATACACAGCATAACTGATTGTGGAACCTATTTGCAGTCAGGATGGCAGGTGTAGGAGAGGATAGTCGCTTCCGAGCACAGAGGTGGGGCATTGAGGAGTCCAAATATATTTGGTATGGCTCCTCATCCATGATCATGAGGCTCAACTCATGCAGGGCCAGGTTCTGTGGGGCGAGTACAAGGCAGAGGCATGGAACTGGTTGGCACATGATCTCACCAGTGCCACAGGCATACTAAGGACTGGTGAACAGGTCCATCACCACCATGTGGACCTGAAGAGACGAAAGCAGGACCAACTGAACCGTTGGATCCAGGAGGCCCGGCAAATGCCCAACACCCCACTACTGAGTAAGTATCCATGTAATTATGTATGTCAGGAATTATCCTAGCTGATATTATGGAGATGTATGTTCTAATATTACTTCATTTATATTACAGCTGCAGGTGTGCGTTCTGCGAATCGGCGAGCCTATGGTGATAAGCTGGAGCGGTTGCGCCACCAGGCAGGTTAGTAATTATATTTCTGTAATTGTTACACAATATAAGTGAGACAGCTTGTAAAAGAGTTCAGTGTAGTTACATATTAATAAAGTTCAAATAACACTAGAAGAAAGATTCTGCTAGTACTGTATGATTAGATAAGTGATGCAGCCTGTAATCCAGAAATAAAAATTAAACAAGTCTGAAATAGTGATTTCCCACCTGTATTGTAATATCAGATAACCTGCTGCAGCCTGAAAATTAATGGTAAACAAGCTAAAGACAATAGACATGTGCCAAATATATCCCCTTTGAAAATCTGCCATATGAAACAAGTGAGTCTGTTGGAAAGGATTGTTGTAACCAAGTATGACATGTTAATAACGCCCAGAATAAAGTACCATCTTGAATTGTAAAAATAAAACAAGTGAGAGTGTGAGAAAGAGGTATGAATCGACCAAGAAAGCTGTTATAACTTCTGAATAAAGTATACTGCATTCAGTACATAATGAAATGAATGAGACAGCCACAACCAAACAGTGAAATGTTTGAAATAAAGTACTGAAGCTGGAATGTGTCTGTCCCACAATTTGGATATGTTGCAGTACCCTTGCAATATGGAGATAGTATGGTATGGTTGTATGAAATAATGAACATCCACAGTTATCTAGAGCCATATAATTGAAATGTAGCAGGATGCTGTACCTGAACACAGCCAGATATGAACGTGTATGAATAAAAATGCAATGTATATTAATGTAGCAGTAACAGTCCCATCACCAACATTCCTAAGGTTACATATAGGAAACTGTACTAAGACCTGTAGGGTATATATATCTGCAGCTACTAGAGATGTACAGCATATGTATAGGTAGTTGAAGTTGTTAATGAAATATTTCTTCACCCTACCCTATATTCACAAATAATGCCATTCCACAACAAACTGGGTATGTGTATTCACAATTAATTCCTATGAACATTTGTCCTGTTGGTTCAAACATATTTGCATGTACTTGGCTGCATGTGCCCTGTTCACATATCCAAACCTGATGGCCTGTTGCCATCAATCAATCTTGCATGCTGTTGGATTGTGTACTGTTGTTCAAAATATGCATGTGTTATGCTTGCTGTTCAATGTTTGGAATTCATGGGTGTTTGGTTAATGGGAATACTGATGCATGCTGTTACAACTAATTTTGAATGGTATTGTTTGTTACTAACCCAAAATGTCAAAAAATATTGCTAAACATAGGACAACAGGGAAGGCGCGTTCCAGCGGACCCACCTCTCCCACCTCAGCTGGTGAATGCACCTGGCACTAGTGCCCAGGCTGGAACCTCCTCCAGTGGCCCTGTGCCACCTTTGGGTGGAAGCACTGCAGGGGATGGGGCTCGTCCCCCCTCTGCAAGCGTGGCCGGAGGAGACCATCCACTCACCCTCCAAAGTGTCCGGTCTGTGGTGCGTAGCGAGATCAGGCATTCTGTGCTTGAACCCCTATGCTAGCTTGAGGCTCAGGTGGCACAACTCATGGGTGTGCCTGCTGCCCATCCTACACAGCCCCCAGCACAGCCCCGTCCTGGGCTGTGAAGGCACAGTGGCAACTGCCCATGGGTGGGGATCTCAGTTCCACTGTTGCCATCTGTGGGCTCATGGGCTCGCGATATCCAAACATCCGTCCCCGTCAATTGTGCCCCCCCCCACATATGTCATACTCCGCCCCTGTATGCATCTTGTTTGTCTTGTCTGTTAACTCCCCTACCTACCTCCCCAAATATACCTACTTCCTGTACCTCACATTCCACTCTCACCTGAAAAAAAAAAAAGGGCACTCTGTTCCCACAAGAAAATTATGCCCCATACATAGCTGCCCATTTTGCAGACATGTCTGCTGGACATGTGAACTGGTAATTACAATTGGCTGTACAACATATTTTGTTGACCTCACCCCTCTCTCAGGGGTGGAAGGTTTCAAATTTCACATCAAATTACAGACATATACACAGCTGTTGCTGATAAAGAAATGGGCAGCTATGGGCCTTCCCTACATCCTTCCTGCAAATCCTGAGCTTGTTTTCCTACTGTTCTACCCTCTTTGTGCCCCATTTTTCTCCACTTTCCTATCTCCCCATTTTCTTTTCTTTCAAAGAAATTAGCGTGGGTGTGCACAAGAGTAAGCACTTTTAAGCAGTTGTAAGCGGGTGTGCGCTTGGAGTACCATACCCCATTCCAAAACACTTACACCACTAACCACCACATATGTGGTTGCCTGCCTACTACTGGATGTGTCAGGAGGGAACATGGGAAACAAGTGTACAATAGCCTCCCCTTTGATATTCACAGTGGCACACTAGTCTTGTAATACCTGTACATGGCATGTGTCAGCAGAAATGGTGTGGCAGCTAGGGAAATGTAGGTCACTGTACCCCTCTACACCTCACAATGTCCTACACGGTATGTACCTCCCATGACAACTACAGAAAGGGAGAAGGACACAGTCATACCTAACAAACAGTGATATTTCCTTCAAACACATTACCTATACAGAGTGACTGACAAAACCACAGATAGAGTGCCTCTCATACTACCTACACAGAGGTTACCACTGCTGGATATACATAGTTAAGTCACACCCATAACAGTTGTCCAACAACCATGGTAACACCTCACAATATCCCCAGCCTAAATGACCTATGTCTGTCATCCTTGGCACCGCAATTAAGAGCACATGGTGGAGGTACAGGTTCCTACCCACAAATAAGCCATACCCTGGAGTAAACCACCCAGCATTAAGAAGCAAGGCTCCCCATTAGTAGATGTCAGACATACCCCTGTTGAATGTTGTGCAGATAGGTAATATGCCATATGAGTCACCCTGTGTAACTGTTTGACAGGAGCAAGTACAATCACATTACATGTGTCCCAAGGGGCAGGGTAGCATAACAGTATGCTGCTGTAGGTCCAGGGCCAATAGCATACTAACTGCCTATGACACAATGCACACACACATGTACTCATTGCAATACCAACTATGTGAGGTGGAATGAGTGTGCCACTGACTGTGTGCAAGGTCTGTAATGGTGTGATTGCTCAGCATGACTTTGTGTCTGTCATGGTGGTGTGTGTCCTTGGTGTGAGGCCAGAGAAAGATGTGTCAGGTATTGGGATACAAACATACTACATTGCCATATGTTGTGCTGTGGTTCCCTGTATGTGACTGCAGTGTAGGTATGTTTATGGCAACAAAGACTACGGTGCATTACCAATGAAATTTGTACTGTGCATTGCATGCATTGCATGAGTTGACAATGTTCCCCATACATTACCTTGATACAAACCCCTAGTGTGAGGCTGTGCATTGGACCTCAAACAGTGTGCCGACTGCTGGAGTATACTTGTTTGTTGTATGGAGTGTGCCAGGCACTGTCACACAGTTGTTGGCTGAGCACTGATATGTGGTCATTTACATGTGTATCCCCCAATAGACAGACAGATGCTATATATGGTAGTTCAGTGATATCCCTACAGTAGAGTATTATGTGTGCCATATCACTTGCTTACATATTTATCTTTTCCTTCCAGGGCGATGGTGCACCAGCGCAACCCCACGTACTCTGCTGCAGAGGAAGAGGGGATACACCAGAGCCTGGTGCGGGATTTTGCCACACTCTTTTCCCGCACCAGCCAGAACCAGCAGGAGAGGGCTGCACTGTGGCAAGACCTTGTCCGTCGGGTAAATGACATAGGCATGCATAACCGGACATATGAGCAGGTACGCCATCACTGCAGTGATTTAATTAGAAATGTCCATCAGCGTGCGTCTGATATCCACAGGCAACAGCTTGCCACAGGTGGTGGGGCGGCTATACACCCCCCCCCACCAGACTGGAGGGGCTCCTCCTAAGTGTTGTGGCTCCAGCCCAACAACAACAACATCCGCACACATGTGTAATGATGGAGGCTGGAGCCACCCAGCATGAGGACTTGGAGCGTGCAGGTAACATGCCATATCTATAGTTGACTGTTCTCTACATTGGTAGTTTATGCATGTGTGAGGTGTGTACTGTGTTTGTAGCTGTTATCCTGGTAATTATTGTGCAATAGTGATATTCTCAATATCAGCAGTAGACCTGTGAAAGCCAACTGTTGTACTACTGAACTGTATCATACTCACAATATCAATGGCACAGTTGTGCCCACTGACAATAAATGTCTTATTTGTGCAGGTCCCACTGGTGTAACAGCAAGGCAGCCAATCCATGCTGGTGAGTGTGTAATAACAATCCTTTAATACTAATGATAATAATAGTAATAATACCCTCAAACGGTATTGCTATCTGTTTGCAGGTGTATTTGTGTCTGTGTGTTTGTATCTCATGTACTGAGGAGTGTGCATGTGTGCATGTGTGCATGTGCCCATGTGTGCATGTGCCCATGTGCCCATGTGTGCATGTGTGCATGTGTGCATGTGCCCATGTGTGCATATGTGCAAGTGTGCATGTGCCCATGTGCCCATGTGTACATGTGTGCATGTGTGGATGTGCCCATGTGTGCACGTGTGCATGTGTGCATGTGCCCATGTGTGCATGTGCCCATGTGTGCATGTGTGCATGTGCCCATGTGTGCATGTGTGCATGTGCCCATGCGTGCATGTGCCCATGTGTGCATGTGTTCATGTGTGCATGTGTGCATGTGCCCATGTGTGCATGTGCGCATGTGTGCATGTGTGCATGTGCCCATGTGTGCATGTGCGCATGTGTGCATGTGTGCATGTGTGCATGTGCCCATGTGTGCATGTGCCCGTGTGCATCTGTGGTAACATTGTGTGTTCCCTGTCTTCCTCTCACAGGTTCTGGTGTTGCTCTGGTGGTGTGCAGCAGGGAACCTGAATCCGCTGCTGGGGATAGTGATAATGATGACACCTGTGTAATGGCACAGGGAGGTGTGCCAAGGTCCATTGTTGGTCAGCCAATCGACAGCACACAGCTGTCAACCCCATCAATGCGCACAGTCATCCTGCCAATACATCCATTGTCACCAATGTCCCTAGGTGATGGACAGCATACAGTGGGCATTGACCAGGGTAATGTGGTATCAGTGGCACATGCATCCCCTCACAGCAGCCATGGGCAGAGTCCTGACATGGTACCACACAGGCAGATGTCCAGGGGTTCTCGTGGGAGCATCCATGGTTGTACTGACCCTGTCAGATGTGCCCACAGAGGTCTTTCAACCTCAGCTATGTTCCGGGCTGTAATGCAGGCACAGTCACATATGGAACGGTACACCAGACAGGGTCTGAGGGAGCTGAGAGCACATCTCACTGCTATGAATGACACTATGCATGACGTTGCGGCTGCCATCCGTAATTTCACCAAGGTCATTGACAGACGTTGGGGGGACACATTAGATCTGTTCCACAACTACATGTCCACGAGCCAGGGCAACGCAAGATGGTTGAGGCATCGACGTGGACGTATGCCAGCAACAGCCACAGCTGGCAGTCATCGCGGATGACAACAAACCCACGGCCGCTCCCATAGTGCCAGTACCAGCCCCAGCAATGCTGGGTCTGTGCTGTCATCAGACCGCCCTAGGAGACCACGTGCACATGGCTCTGGACAGTCCCAGCAGGGACATGTCTCCAGTCATCAACCAACTGCTTCTGATGACAGTACCCAGTCTGGTTTAGTACCTGATACTGTCCGTAGCACCCCTGCCAAGCACAGGTACCGTGTCCGTGGCCAGAGACAGTGATCTGTATGACCTGGCAGGTACAGTATGTGGCTGTCCACAAACACCCGTACATGGCAGCCATGAGGTGGAACTGTGTGCATGCATACACACATGCATAATGCTAACACCTAGGGCTAACACATACACGCACACACTGCATCAACATTGCCCCATCTTGTACTGTTGTCCCTCATTAACACACACACACATACATGTCGATTGGTTGTATCAGTGGCAGACTCAGGCATACCAAGTACACACCCTGTGCATATGATGAAACTGTGCCACCTCCTGCAATCTGTAACATCGATGCAGGAACCGGTTAACATGGTGCTGATGCTCAGGGTGACTACATAGAAGTGTAGTAATATTATCATGTTGTCAACTGTACAGTGTAATGATATAATTGTGGGTATATCCCAGCATGCCTGATGCATTAACAGTATGATTGTCATTGTATTGTTTGGCACACCCCTATTAATTACCATAGTGTAATTTTCTGCATATCTTTGCATTCTGGTGGTAAGGCTGTAAACAGAAGGCCACCTACATAGGTAGCACAGGGGATAAGAAAATGGAAGTAATGATACTCAATGATGGACATGCAAACCGCAAGATGCATGCAGTCCAAACTCTACTCTGCATGGAGAATGTTGATATCTGTACAGTAATAGACAACAGGTTCAAGACTCCCAAGAGCACCCTAGCACTACCAGGTTACACCTCATACCATGCTTGACAGCCCCGAAACACAGAACTAACTATGACAGGAGGTGAGTCTCATTAAATGTCAAGGATACTGTGGTGGCAGGAGAGGTAGCATACATCCTACTAGGTTGGGAACTGCTGATTGAGGGCTCAGTGTCTGTTATTCTAAATGTGTATTAGTTCTGGTTTAAGCACTTGGGCTTCAGGCCAGTTATTTTACATTACAAAGGTTCATGGTCTGCACTCTTGTGGGAGGAGATGCTGGACTCTGCCCGTCTGAGCTGGGAATTTCTGGCTAAAGGCTTATAGTGCCTGCATATTTGAACTGTTTCTTACTGAAATTGGTACACTTTGTTTGCTGTAGCATAGACTAGATCCAGGCCTGCTGAATGTAGCTTTGTTTGTATGCTTGTTTGCTTGTTATTTCCCTGAAACACTAATTCCACCTGAAACACAGCTTTACAGCCCCTCTGTGGATCCCTAGTGACATCTGCATTGCTTACTGTATGTATTTCCTTGTTTCACTTGACAGAAAGTTACTGTTTGTCATTTTTGCATTTAAGTTACCTGTAACACATTGCATTTGAGTTACCTGGCACTTGCTCACTAAGGCATTTATATATGCCAGCACTACACCCTCACAAACTCACCTTGAGTACCTTGTTCCCCATTGGCCCTTTTTGTTGTTAATTATAAAGGAATTCCCAATACTATTCTAGCATGTCCAAAGGTCAGTTGTCAATCTTCTCTCCGATCCAGCTGGTGAATCTGGGAATCTAGAGGCAATGTTACAACTGCCTCATGTACACAGACAACCCTCTCCTCCTCCCAACAAATTCCAACACATGTGAGAGATGCAACCATATAGCCAAACTGCAGGCTAAGCTCTCTCAACTCAGTACTGGCAAAACCTGTCAGGAGGAGAAGGAAACCACAGTCACTACAATTCCAGTCTCACATAGACCTACCACGACAGCAAACCAAACACATAAACACACGAAAACATACTCGGAGTCTCTAAATAAAATTCTGCCTAAGCAGCAGACACCTCCAAAGCGGACACACAAGCAACTGCTACCCCAGAACAGAACACATGCAACACATAGCTCACAAAGCCAGTGTGCCGAACAGTCACAGCCCTTAAGGCTAAACAACACACCTGATACACTTGTAATAGGTGCCTTTATCGTCAGGTACACTGACGTCCCGCTCACCAGGCTGAACAAGGAGAAGGTCATGGTGAGATGCCTGTCGGGTGCTATGATCTGCCACATAACACAAGAACACAGGTCACTCCAAGGCATGTAAAAATATGACTCAGTCAGTGTCCATGCCAGTGTGAATGACCTGAGACCTACCTCCCTGGACAACATGATAAGAGATATAGAGGAGCTCTCTGAGCATGTGGCCCAGGCTGGTATGACCCTGCTCTTGAGTAGCATCTTACCCTCACCAAGAATGATGCCACAATATGAAGACAAGATGATCAATTTCAACAATTGGCTTAAGATTTGGTGTCATTCAAAGGAGATCCAATGCCTGTCAGCCTGGGATGACATGCTCGACAAACCATGATGCTTTGCTAGGGACGGCTTGCACCTGTCACCCATGGGCTTTCGGATATTGGCAAAGGCTCTTGTTACCCCCATAGTGCCTTTTTTAGGCAAGGCTCAAAAGACAAAACCACCTCCATAGGTATCACAAGGGATAGGAAACTAATAGTAATGCTACTCAACGCCAGCAGTGTAAACCTCAAGATGCATGCACTGGAAACTGTCCTTAGCATGGAGAACATCAATATCTGTGCAGTAACAGAATCCTGGTTCAAGGCTCCCAAAAGCCTCATACCATGCTGGTTGGCCCCAAAACTTGCACCGAAACAGAACAGGAGAGGGAGTATCAATACTCATCAAAGATACACACACCTCCAGGTTGGTGGCACAGCACGAAGCATCAGAGACTATCCATGTGCAACTAACAGTGGGTAAAACTGCCTTCCAGTTCATAGCCTGGCACACACCACCCTCCCAAACCCAGGAACCCCACTTGGCTTTCCTGAGAACACTGGAAATATGAAGGTCTCTCCAAACACCATTATATTGGTGGACTGCAACTACCCAAGCATAGACTGGGAGCATTACTCTAGCTCCAACACCCTAGCTCAAAGGTTCCTAGCATTTATACACTCAAATGCTATGGAACAACTTGTTACCACTCCCACAAGAGGGGGAAACATACAGGACCTGTTCATCACCAACATGGGGACTCTATGCTCCAGACCAGAAGTGTACCCCTCACTGGTAAGATCAGACCATAAACTAATCTCACTGGATATTCACATCCCAACACCACCCCCTGCTCACAAAACCACAGTGTAAAACTTCTCTACGGCAAATTCCACACCCCTCAAAACTGAGGTGGAATCCTTCAAAGCCCCCGGGCCTGTGGAAAATACAGCCCAGACCACAGAATCCTTTATAAACGCATTCTATGAACACCTTCAGGAATGCATGGATCATGCAATCCCAAATAAAACCAAGACCCAATCCTACAAAGGCAGATGTCCTGTCTGGTGGACCACAGCCATAACCAAACTATAAATAGAAGGAGGAAGCTACTACATGATAGAGAAAAACCCCAAAAAGGGGAGGCATCTCTGTTCAGTGTTAGCAAAATACTGCGAGCACTCATAAAATCATCTAAGGACAGCTTTGAGAGATGAAATGCACAGGACACTAAGGATAATCACAAGGCTTTCTTCAGTTATGTTAGGAACCTGGGTGGGAATTCCCAGATATGCTCAGAATTAGTCCAAAATGACAAAAGACTACACCGAACCCACAGACATTGCCAACATGCTAGCTGACAGGTTCAGCACAAACTTCTCCCCCCTCCCCACCAGAAGGGCAAATATCTATCCCAGCAGAGTGCTGCCCCCCCTGACATCTCAGATGCTCAGGTAGGAGCCACCCTCTCCAAAGCAAATAGCACAGCATCAATGGGACCAGACGGTGTCCCGGGCTGCATTCTACATGAACTCCAAGATGAGCTAAACCCAAACATAAAACTACTGTTCAATCTCAGCCTTACCACAGGTTATGTACCCAAAGAGTGGTGTACAGCAACAGTGGTCCCTCTCCACAAAGGTGGTGCCTCAACAGATCCTGGAAACTATCGCCCCATAAGCCTGACTAGCTTGGACTGCAAAGCTATGGAAAGGATCATCATGGACCTCACACATAAAGATATTGGGGACCTACAGACACTGGATCCTACCCAGTGTGACTTTAAGGGCAGATCCTGCCTCTTACACCTGGTTGATTTCTTTGAAACAGTCACCAAGGCCATTGACAAGAGGAAGGTGGTCCACACAGCCTACCTGGGCCTCGCAAAAGCCTGCGATACAATACCCCACTTGGGCATTATAGATAAGCTCACCAGCTTAAATACACACCCCTATGTCACTAGATAGGTTGCAAACTGGCTCAAGGACAGAATCTACATGGTTAGAATTGCTGGAGCCATGTCAGACTCCAAACCAGTTACAAGTGGTGTCCCACAAGGCACAGTCCTGGGACCTCTCCTGTTCGGTATATATGTCTCGGAGGTACAGGCCAACACGGAAGGACTGTGGCTGACCAAGTTCGCGGATGACCACAAACTGGGCACTATAATTGACTCTCCAGCCGACACAACCATCCTCCAAAAGGGCCTCATAGAAACAGACAACTGGTACCAGAGCCATGGCCTCAAGCTAAATGCCACAATGTGTATAGTCATCCTCTTTGGCAAAAACAAAGTGGCCACAAATGACCACATAGGTGGTAATCCATTACGTACGGAAGAAGTAATTAGGGACATGGGGACCGAAGTTGATAGCAATCTCTCATTTGATGACCACGTGGCCAAAGTGGTTAGAAAAACATTTTGTATAGCCCACCTAATCATGACAGGATTCACATCTAGATCAGGGGAGGTCATCATGCCTCTTTACTCATCCCTCATCAGGACCATAATTGAGTACAATGCCCCTTTTGGGATTTACCTTGCCAGACACCTGCAGCAACTGGAAAGACCCCAAAAGTACCTCACCAAGAGGATCAAAGGCCTCAAACAGATGCCATATGCTGCCCGGTTAACATAACTCCATACTCAGTGGCATACGGCCTGCTCAGAGGTGATCTGTGCCAGACGTATAATGCCATGTCCGACCCAGAAGTAATGGACATGCTGCACCTCAGAAAATCAAACTCCCATTGAGCTTTGCACTCGAGAGACTTGAACCTCAGCACTGACATCAATAGGACATGCTGGAGGGACAGATTCATAACCCAGAGGCTCCCTTCACTCTGGAATAAAATCCCAGTCCAGGTTAGGCAAAGTCCCTCATTGACTCTCTTCAAGAGGAATCATGATGAGTGGATGGGGGATTGTAGGTGTACCCCGGGTATCACTTCTGTGTCAATGTTAGACAGAGGCACAATATACTAACCTCAGAAAAGGGCATAGCAACATTAATCTTAACTGGGTGGCGAAAGCCAAACACACTCTGGCTTGGCTTATAACTGCCCTAGGGCAGATAGCCTAGTATGAACCTATGAACCTATACCCACACCCCCAGGTTGTTGCCACAGTGTGATGCATCACAGACTATCCACATGCAACTAACAGAGGGTTAAACTGACTTCCAGTTCATAGCCTGCCAATGACCACCCTCCTAAACCCAGGTAACCCACTTGGCCTACTTAAGAATACATGAATATCTGCAGGTGTCTCCAAACAACAATATATTGGGCAGCTTCATTTACCCACACATAGACTGGGAGCATTACTGTAGCTCCAACACCCTAGGTGTAAGGTTCCTAGAATCCATACACTCAATTACTATGGAACAACTTGTTACCACTCCCACAAGAGGGAAAACATGCTGCACCTGATCATCACCAACATGTGGACTATATGCTCCAGGCCAGAAGTGTATCCCTCGCTGGTAAGGTGACACCATAGACTACTCTCACTGTATATGCACATACCAAATGCAGCCCCTGCACAGAAAACCACAGTCATAAAGTTGTGTAATGCAAATTCCATGTATTCACATGAGGCAGGCTTCAGACATGGGAACTATTTAAGGTCACAGGTACATATGTCTATGTGGCACACACATACTTCATGTGTGCATTGACATTACTGATATAATCTATGTCATACAATATTAAGAGCAATACCCCACACACATGGACAAACTGTGTGACAAAAAAACACATGGTATTTGTAGGATTCAAACCCCTACCTAACTAGGTTATGACACTTGAGAGAGACGCCTTAGTAGAGCACACTATTCGCGTTACTGGGAGGTTTCTCTTCTCCTGCTATACTTATAGGGTGCTGACATCATCAGTGTTTAGAAAGAGGAATGTGCATCATGTAGTGTGTTCTTTTAGTTGCCAAAAGGGACATTTCTTTTACACACACTAACCCCCTCACCCAAACACACTAAGCATTTGCAGGATTCAAACCCCTATCTAACAATGTTAGGGCACTTGAGAGAGATGTATTAGCAGAGCGCAGTATTCACATTACTGGGAGGTTTTCCATCTCCTGCTATACTTATAGGGTGCTGACATCATCAGTGTTTCGAAAGAGGAATGTGCATCATGTAGTGTGTTCTAGTTGTCAAAAGGGACATTTCTTTCACACAGAATTGTACACACACTAACCCCTCTCACCCAAACACACATTATTTGTAGGATTGAAACCCCTACCTAACTATGGTATGACACTTGTGAGAGACGCATTAGTAGAGCACGCTATTTGCATTACTGGGAGGTTTCCCTTCTCCTGCTGTACTTATAGGGTGCTGACATCATCAGTGTTTAGAAAGAGGAATGTGCATCATGTAGTGTGTTCTTCTAGTTGCCAAAAGGGACATTTCTTTCACACAGAATTGCATACACACTAGCCCCCCTCATCCAAACACACACTCAGCATTTGCAGGATTCAAACCCCTATCTACTTATGTTATGACACTTGTGAGAAACGCATTAGTAGAGTGCGCTATTTGTATTATTGGGCTGTTTTTCTTCTCCTGCTGTACTTATAGGGTGCTGACATCATCAGTGTTTAGAAAGAGGAATGTGCATCATGTAATGTGTTCTTCTAGTTGCCAAAAGGGACATTTTTTTCCCAAAGAATTGCACACACACTAATTTCCTTCATCTAAACACACACGCAGCATTTGCAGGATTCCAACCCCTACCTAATTATGTTATGACACTTGTGAGAGACGCATTAGCGGAGCACGCTATTTGCATTACTAGGAGGTTCCCCTTCTCCTGCTGTACTTATAGGGTGCTGACATCATCAGTGTTTAGAAAGTGGAATGTGCATCATGTAGTGTGTTCTTCTAGTTGCCAAAAGGGACACTTCTTTCACACACACTAGCCCCCCTCATCCAAACACACACTCAGCATTTGCAGGATTCAAACCCCTACCTACTTATGCTATGACACTTGTGAGAGACGCATTAGTAGAGTGCGCTATCTGTATTATTGGGCTGTTGTTCTTCTCCTGCTGTACTTATAGGGTGCTGACATCATCGGTGTTTAGAAAGAGGAATGTGCATCATGTAGTGTGTTCTTCTAGTTGCCAAAAGGGACATTTTTTCACAAAGAATTGCACACACACTAATTTCCCTCATCTAAACACACACGCAGCATTCAAACCCCTACCTAATTATGTTATGACACTTGTGAGAGACGCATTAGTAGAGTGCGCTATTTGTATTATGGGGCTGCTTTTCTTCTCCTGCTGTAATTATAGGGTGCTGACATCATCAGTGTTTAGAAAGAGGAATGTGCATCATGTAGTGTGTTCTTCTAGTTGCCAAAATTGACAATTCTTTCACACACACCCCCAGCATTTGCAGGATTCAAACCCCTACCTAACTATATTATGACACTTGAAAGAGATGCATTAGTGGAGCACGCTATTCGAACTACTAGGTACTTGTTCTTCTCCTGCAGTATTTATAGGGTGCTGACATCATTATTTATATAGAAGTATGTACATCTATTACTATCTGTTAGTTAGGGGGATAGCATATATATGCATTAACAGCCGCCTACTTTAGGGTCAGATATGCACATCAGCACTGCCAGGTTATGTTTTATACTATGCTTCGTGACCACAGGACCTGTAACACACAACACAACCAGTTCAGACCACCCCTCCCATATCCAGGACACACACTTTGCTTCCCTGGGAAAAGTGTAGGATATGTAGGTGTTCACATACACCATTACAGTGGTTAACGTCAGGTACAGGTATATTGTGTGGGGGAACTACTCAGGCCTCAACAACATCACCCTACAGCCACTACAATTTGTGAATCCATGTGCTATGGCAGGACCACTCACCACAGCCACAAGGGGGAATACATATTGGACCTGACCATCTGCAACATGGGGACGCTATGTTCCACACCAGAGGTAGACCACCATTGTTAATATCTGACCATAACCAACTTTCCCTGGACATCCATATCCCATCCCCACCCCCAGGCAAGGAAGTCACTGCAAACAAAGTATTTATCAAAAGCAGACTTTGCACTTGTGAAGACTGGGGTGGAAGACTTCAAAAGACCCATGCTGGGGGATTATACAGGCCACTCTGCATAATCCTTGACAATTTCATTCTATGAGCATCTGGAAGGTTTGCATTGATCATGCTATCCCAAATAAACCCATGACTCCTCCACAACAGGAGACCTGTCTGGTGTACACCAGCCATATATAAGCTGTACAACAGAAGGAGGGAGCTAATACATTACAGAGCAATATCCCACAGAGGGAGGATGTCTCTGAACAGTATTGGCACGACACTTCAATCCCTCAAACTCATCACATCAAAGTGTTGACAGTGAAATTGTACAGACACTGCAGATAAGGCTCCCCTCAGTCTGTAATTGATGCCCAATTACTGTTATAAGTCCTCACCAACTCTCTTCCAGCAAACACCAGCCACATGGATGTGACATTGCAAATTCAACGCCTGGGATCTCCACTATGTCCCTGCTTGATGGAGGCACTGCACACTAGATTTAAACGGTGCCTTCTGTGACCTACTTTACAGAGGCACAGTAGCCTACTGTACTGGGGAGGCAGACACCAAGCACACTCTGGCTAAGCTTGTATTCCCTAGGGCAAACAGCCTAGTATTGACCTCTACACCCATATGTTTAATTTTCAGATGCACAATATTTGTTGCTGATAAACTGTTTGCAGGTCTTTATTGCCATAGCTTTCCCTGTTTCTATGAACAACTTGTGTATCTGTGGAAGATGTTTGAATATGACAGGGATCCACTATTTAACTTATGTCTCTGTAGTCATTTAACTGTGTGCACTGGGCAGATTGCTGTATTGTGGTTGGTTCCTGGATTAACACATACAAATACCAGATATGTGTGGCCAACTGCTAAACTGAGACATGGCCTAAGTGTGTGAGCATGCCCAGTTCAGGCTTTCCATGGCTTGTTGCCTGACATATGTCTCATTTATCAAAGTGTGTGAGCATGCCCAGTGTGAGCTTTCCATATGTTGAAATCTGCAGTCCACCACATTTGTGGTTGAGTGTGAACTTCAACAATATTTCACATTTATAGTTGTGTGTTGGGAGTCATGTTGTGTACTTACTACCCAACTGCTTTGTGTCTGAACCCAACAGGGATTATACTGTGCCTGCAGGGTTTCCATGGGATAGTTTGCATACAGTTGTCAACATCCTTTCATACTGACCAAACACTGTAATATCATATAGTGTACTGGTTCAGTACTTTCACTGTGGTGGACAGTATCCTGGATTTCAGTCCTATCACTGCTTTAAATATTCATAGTGAGCACACCAGACTGGTTAAGGGCCAATTGTGCACATATGACCATGTTGCATTTTGTTCAGATATGGACTACTTAAACCAGGCTTGTCCAACATCGGTAGTGTATTCCGCAACTTGGGTGGACATTGACAAACACTAGCGATGTGCCCTAGGCCATTTCTACTGCTAGTCAGAGAGTGTGTTTGTCCTTCAACACACATTGTAACTGGATTTTGACATGACATATTTCAAGGTTAGTATACTGTGCCTCTATCTACCCGTGACATAACAGTGATACCCAGGGTAAACCTACCATCTCCCATCCACTCATCAAGATTCCTCTTGAGGAGAGTCAATGAGGGACTCTCTGGCTAACCTGTACTGGGAGTTTACTCAAGAGTGGAGGGAGCTTCTGGGTTATGGATCAATCACTACAGCATGTCCTATGTATGTTAGTGCTGGGGTTCAGGTCTCTCATGTGCATAGCTCACTGGCATTCAGATTGTACAAGGTGCAGCATGTTCATTGATTCCAGCTTGGACATGGCTTTATACATCAGGCACAGACTGCCTCTGGGCAGGCAGTATGGCACTGTGTGGAGCTGCAGTTTGTTTAATCAGGCAACACATGGCATCTGTTCGAGCTATTTGATCCTCCTGGTGAGGTACATTTGGGGTCTTTCCAGTTGCTGGAGGTGTCTGCTGAGGTACATCCCACAGAGGCCATTGTAGTCAATTGTGAGGCTGATGAAGGATGACTGAAGAGGCGCGATGACCTCCCCTGATCTAGATCTGACTACCTTCATGATTAGGTGGGTATATGGTATGTTTCTGTAACCACTACAGCCACATGGTTGTCAAATGCAAGATATCTATCAAATTGTGTCCCCAGGTCTCTTATTACCTCTAAAGTACTTAATGGGTTAACACCTATGTGGTAATTGGTGGGCACTTACTGTTTATCCACAGGGGATGACTATACACTTTTCTGCAATTAGCTTGATGACATGGCTCTGGCACCAGTTGTCTGTTTCTATGTGGCCCTTTTGTAGGATGCTTGTATCAGCTGGAGGGTCAGATATGGTGCCCAGTTTGTAGTCCTCTGCAAACTTGTTCAGACACAGTCCTTCCATGTTGGCCTGTACCTATGGGAAATATATACCAAACAAGGGAGGTCCCAGGACCGAGCCTTGTGGGATGCCAGTTGTAGCTGGTTTGTAGTCCGACATGGCTGCAGCATTTCTGACCATGTCAGTTCTGTCCTTGGGCTGGTTTCCAACCCATCTACTGACATAGGGGTTTATATTTAAGCTGGTGAGCTTATCTATAATGAACACATGGGGTATTGTATGGAAGGCTTTTGCAAGGTCCAGATAGGCTGTGTGGACCACATTCCCCTCATCAATGGCCTTGATGACTGTTTCAAATGAGTCAAACATGTTTAAGGGGCAGGATCTACCCTTAGGAAAGCCACGCTGGGTAGGGTCCAGTGTCTGTAGGCCCCCAATATCTTTATTTCTGAGGTCCACGATGATCCTTTCCATAGCTTTGCAGACCAAGCTTGTCAGGATTGTGGGGTGATAGTTTGCAGTATCCATTCAGGCACCACCTTTGTGGAGAGGGACCACTGTTGCTGTACACTGCTCTTTGGGTACATATCCTGTGGTAAGGCTGAAATTGAGCAGTAGTGTTATTTGGCGTTCCATTCTTCTTGGAGTTCATGTTGGACACAGCCCAGGACACCATCTCGTACCATTGATGCTGTGTGTTTTGCTTTGAAGATGCTGGCTGTTACCTCAGCATCTGCAATGTCAGGGGCCAGCACTCTGCTGGGATAGATATTTGGCATTTTGGGGTTGCACTGAACCTGTCAGGTTGGATGTTGGCAATGTGTGTGGGTTTGGTGTATTGTTTGTAATATTTGGTAATTCAGAGCATATCTGTGAATTCCCAACAAGGTTCCTACCATCAGTTAAGAAAGCCTTGTGATTATCCTTAGTGTCCTGTACAATTTCTATCTTCATAGGTTCATAGGGTCATACTAGGCTATCTGCCCTAGGGCATTTATAAGCCTAGCCAGAGTGTGTGTGGCTTTTGCCACCCCTTGCTATGTGAATATTATGCCCATTTAGGGTTTACTTTACTATGCCTCTGTCTAGACGTGACACAGTGAAGACCCCCAGTGTAAATCTACGATCTCCCATCCACTTGGCAAGATTCCTGTTGAAGAGAGTCAGTGAGGGGCTCTGTCTAACATGGAGTGGGATTCTGTTCCAGAGTGTAGGGAGTCTCTGGGTTATGAATCTGTCCCTCCAGCACATCCTATTTATTTATGTGTTGAGGTTGACATCTCTCGCTCTTGCAGCTTTGATGGATTTGGATTTTCTGAGGTGGAGCATGTCCATTAATTCTGTATTGGACATGGCCTTGTACATCGGGCATACATCGCCTCTGAGTATGCAGTATGTGACTGCATACAGCTGGGGTGTCGTCAGCCAGGCAGCATATGACAAATGTTTGAGACCCTTTATCCTCTTGGTGAGGTACTTTTGAGGTCTTTCTAACTGCTGCAGGTGTCGGGTAAGGTACATCCCAAATGGGGCATTGTACTCAATTATGGGCCTAAGAGAAGAGTATAGGGGCACAATGACCTCTCTTGATGTAGATGTGAATCCTTTCATGATAAGGTGGCCAATATAGAAGGTCTTCCTAGCCACATTGGCAGTGTGAGTGTCACATGAGAGGTTACTGTCCACTTGTGTCCCTAGGTCCCTGATTACTTCTTCCATACGTAATGGATTACCACCTATGTGGTAATTTGTGAATACCTTGTTTGGTATTTGGAGAGACATTCATACTCTCCAGTGTCTTCAGGAAGGCTGATTGGGGTTCCTGGGTTTGAGAGGGTGGTCTGTAGCATGCTACAAACTGTACAGCAGTTTTGCCTACGGTTAGTTGCACATGGATGGTCTCTGATGCTTCGTGCATTGTCAGTAACCTGGAAGTGTGGGTATCTTTGCTGAATATAGATACTCCCCCTCCTTTTGTGGTTTGGTCCAGGTTTTGGGGCCGAAAAGCATGATATGAGGTATAACCTGGTAGTGCTGGGGTGCACTCAGGAGCCTTGATGCAGGTTTCCGTCACTGCACAGACATCAATGTTCTCCATACTGGGGAGGGCCTCGAGAGCGTGCATCTTGAGGTTTAGACTTCTGGCATTGAGCAGCATTACCCTTATGTTTTTTCCACTTATGTTTTCTAGGGAGGTGGGTTTGTCTTTACAGCCTTGCCTACAAAATGCACTATGGAGGTGGCAAGAGCCTTAGCCAATATCCAGACGCCCAGGGGTGACAGGTGCAAGCCATCCCTGGCAAAGCAGCGTGGCTTGTCAAGCATAACATCCCAAGCAGACAGACATTGGATCCCCTTGGAATGACACCAGTAATTGAGCCAATTGTTAAAGCTGATCATTCTGTGTTTGTACTGTGGCATCATTCTTGGTGAGGGTAGGATGCTGCTCAGGGTCAGAGTCATACCGGCCTGGCCTACATAATCGGAGAGCTCCTCTATGTCTCTTTTCATGTAGTCCAGGGAGGTACGTCTCAGGTCATTCATATCAGCATGGACAATGACTGAGTCATATTTGTACTTGCTTTGGAGTGACCTGCGTGCTTGTGTTATGTGGCGGATTGTAGAAGCCTACAGGTGGCTTACTGTACCCTTTTCCTTGTTCAGTCTGGTGAGCGGGACATCAGTGTGTCTGACTATGGAGCCACCTATTACAAGTGTATCAGGCATGTTGTTTGTCCTTATGGGCTGTGACTGTTTGGCACACCGACTTTGTGTACTATGTGTTGCATGTGCTATGTTTGGAGGTAGTGGTTGCTTGGGTGTCTGCTTTGGAGGCCTCTGTTGATTTGGTGGATTTTTAATTAGAGCCTCCGGGAATTTTTTTGTGTGTTTATGTCTTTGGTTTGCAGTTGTGATAGGTCTATGTGAGACTGGGTCTGTGGTGTGTGTGGTTACCTTCTCCTCCTGACTAGTTTTGACAGTACTGAGATGAGAGAGCTCAGCCTCCAGTTTGGATAAATGGTTGCATCTCTCACATATATTTGTATTTCTTGGGGGGAGGGGGTTGTCTGTGTACATGGGGCAGGTGTAACATTGCCCAAGATTCACAGATTCAACTTGTTGTAGCTGGCCTTAGTGGATTTTATGAGTGGCCATATTGTATTGCCATAATACTGAACAGAGATTACTTCCCTTTTTGGGTTTGCTCTATCATGTAGTAGCTTCCTCATTCTCTTGCATGGTTTAGTAATGGCTGGGGTCCACCATGCCAGATGCCTGCGTGTATGGTATTGGGCCTTGGTTTTATTTGGGATTGCATAATCCATGCATTCCTGACAGTGTTCATAGAATGCATTTATAAGGGGTTCTGAGGTGTGGCCCATATTTTCCACAGGCACAGGGCCTTTAATGGATTCCACATCAGTTTGGAGGAGTACAACATTTCCTTTACACATGTTTTTCACTGTGGTTTTCTGGCCAGGGACTGTGGTCAGGATGTGAATATCCAGTGTGATTACTCTATGGTCTGATCTTACCAGTGAGGGATACACTTCTCATCTGGCCATAGAGTACCCATGTTGCTGATTATCACATACAGTATGCTTACCCCTCTTGTGGGAGTGGTACGTTGTTCCTGAGCATTTTAGTTTATGGATTCTAGGAACCTTTGGCCTAGGGTGTTGGAGCTGGTATAATGCTCCCAGTCTATGTTTGAGTATTTTCAGTCACCCAATATAATGTTGTTTGGAGAGCTTGATATTTCCATGTGTTCCAACATAGGCCAAGTGCAGTTACTGGTGTTAGGCAGGTAGTCCGTAGCAGGCTACAAACTGGGGGGCAGTTTTAGCCACTGTTACTTGACCATGGATAGTCCATGCTGCTTCTTGTTGTGGTACCAACATGGGGGTGTGGTTATCCTTGACAATTATTGCTAGTCACCCTCCTTTAGTAGTTTGTTCCATATTTTGGGGCTGTAAAGCACGGTATGAGGTGTAACCTGGTAGTGTTAGGGTGCTCTTGTGAGCCTTGACCCAGTTTTCTGTTACAGGACAGATATCAACATTCTCCATGCTGAGGGGAGTTTAGACTGCATGCATCTTGCAGTTTAGACTTCTGGCATTGGGTAGCATTACATCTAGGTTCTTATCCCTTGTGATACCTATGGAGGTGGGTTTGTGTTTTGAGCCTTACCTATTCAAGGCACAGTGGGGGTGACAACAGCCTTTGCCAGTATCCAAAAGGCCAGGTGCATGCCATCCCTAGCAGGTGGAGCATCGTTTCTTGCTCAGCATGTCATCCCAGGCTGGCACGCATTGGATCCCCTTTGACTAACAGCAATACTTATGCTAATTATTGTAATTGATCATCTTGTCTTCATTTTGTGGCATCATGCTTGGTGAGGGTAGGATGTTAGACAGGGTCATCAAGTTTGCATATACTACATGGTGTTACATTGCTTAACACATGGCAATCATGCCTCAGGTGGTGCTGCAGGGCTGTCTATGTTGGATGCACATACTACACTCCCTGTACATGTTTGATAGCAGGTTGTGTCAACTTAGGCATCCCTTTTACTATATGTGTGAGTCAGAGAGAGGTATCATTTCCAGGGTGCCTACTGAGCCAGTGTATGTGCTATGCATTGCCGCTTTGCCAAGGCCAGGGCATACTGGGCACGCCTCCTTCTTCTTACTGGGGCAGGCTCAGGTTGTTCCTCCTCCTCCGAGTCACGCTCTGCCTGTGATTGGCTTGGCAATGGTGGGGGGCTGTTTGGCCCAGCCCTATGCTGGTCCTGCTGCAGCTGTTTTCGCAGAATCATATTATGTAGCATAGCACATACCATGACAATTTGGGTACATGTAGTTGGTGAGTACTGCAAGGCTCCACCAGATGTGTCCAGGCACCGGAACCGTGACTTGAGCAGCCCAAACACACGCTCGATTACATTTCCTGTTTGTGCATGTGCCTCATTATGGCGTTCTTGTTCAGGTGTGTGTGCATTTCTGATGGGTGTCATCAGCCATGGCTCCAGTGCATAGCCAGCATCCCCCACTAAGTGACCATGTGGGATGTCTCCATTGGCAAATGTCTTGTACAGCTGCATCAGATACCAGATATGGGAATCATGGTAGCTTCCAGGGCAGCCAGCACACACATTCATTATTATGCCCTGAGCATCACACACGACCTGGCAGTTGATGGAGGGGAAGCCCTTGCGGTTAATGTAGGCCCTACCTTGCTCACCAGCTGGTGCTTTGATGCGTATATGCGTGCAGTCTATTGCACCCACTACCTCAGGGTATTCTGCTATTTGCTGGAAGAGACGCATATTGCTGGCCAATACCTCACGGGAATTGGGGAAATATACATGCTCACCAACATGTGCTGACATGGCATCCAGGAACTGGTGCAGTACCCTGGATGCTGATGCCTGTGATATCCCCCCCATCATATCACCAGTTGGCCTCTGGAAGGTACCTGTTGCTAGTATTCTTAGGCCAACACATACCTTGGTTTCCACTGGGATGGGTTCCCCTCTGTTGGTTCTGTGTGTGAGGCGTGGCCTGCACAGCTCAACAATTTGCTGCAGGAGGTCTCTGTCCACTCTATAGTGCTCCACTATCTCTAGCTCATGTAACCCCTGGTACGTGACCCTGGGCCTGTACACTCTTCTCCGTCTCCTCACTGTGGGTTGTCCGGCAGCATTTGCATAGTCACCACCCTCAGCAAATTGCATATGTCTCCTTATAACAGCTATGGCAGCCCCTAGCATTTTTGGTCTGAGTGAAGCTTTTTCAGTTTTCACTTCTAATAGCTTACTCCTCTGTTGCAGTGTCTCTTGAGAGAAACATTCTACACTGTTGTTTGCAGAGTTTTAAGTGCTGGGCTGGGCTACTGTTCTGCCTGTGTAATTGCCTTCTTCTGATTGTTTTCACCTGCTAGCTCTGCCAGTAATCCCTGCTAGCTTCCTACTATTTCCCATGCTTCCTTTTTCCCTCCTGTTTCCTCAGGGGGGAGCGACACGCATACCAGCGAAAACACGCTCACAGTGGCTAACACGCGTGCACACATGCTTAGACGGACTAGAATCTGCTTATTCGGGTTAAAATGTGCGCACACCAGCGCAAACAAGCTTACAAGTGTTTAAACAGGCTCCTACATGCATATTCTGCCTTAAACGCACGCACTCACGCTTACACGCGCGCACTCTAGCTTACTCGTGCCTACCAGCGCACACACGGGCGCATGCACACCCTGCAAAAAACTTTGGTGTTATCCATAGTGTACACCTTCCATTTCTTGGCTTTCCCATGCCTACTTGTTGACACTCATCTTTCCATGATGTCTGACTGACAGCTTTCACATGCCACTGTGCTCCAATGAGCTGCATTCCTTTCATACATTCCCTCCTGTGATGTCACCTATCTCCTACTCTGTTACTCCCCCTTATCCTATACCTACACTGCATGGAATGTGCTCATTTCCAGTGTAACAGTACGATTCACTATCCTACCACTCATTTACATAGGATTGCCTACTAATGCTTAGTTACATGTCTTACACACTGCTTCCCCCCTTAGCAACCCCTACTCGGTGGCCATGTTGTTTTAGCCTGCTATTCCCTTCCATTGTAAATTCATACTTTGCATAAACCCACATTTGTGGGTTTAATTTTTTTATTTTTCGTTTTTTTTATAGCGCAGCCCATTTGCACGGCACTGTGCTACGTTTAAACATTGGCGATCGCCAAAAAGAAAAATTTTTATTTTATGTTTGCATCAGGGTACGTTGCCAGTGGCCACATATTTGGCCATTGGCATGCTGCCTGGGACATTTGCAACCTTTATTTGGAGCTGACAAGGCTCCATTGTGTTATTTGCAGAATGGTACTCAGTTATCAACTGAGTACATTTCTGCAGATAACACGGCTCTTACACGGGCAGCTTTCTGCTTCCTGGATCACGAAATTACCTCATTTGCATGCCTTTTGGCTGCAAGTGAGGTAATTAGCATATCCACGCTCTGTCCGTGTAAGAGCCATTTTAGGTGCTCTCTTACACGCACATTCAGGCTGTTCCTGGATCGGGATGGCTGCATGGAGTCTTACACTACTCTTAGACTCCGTGCAAGCCATCGTGAATCCTGCCCATTGAGTGTTCCAGCTCTAATTATTTTATGTTTTCTGAGATAATGAAGAATTGACACAAGTGATCAAATTCCTGTGCACACCTCTTGTGAAGATATGTGAAGGGTGCCAGCCTAGCCAGATAGAATTTTGTAGATAACTCTGCCATTTGTAAATATTAATATAAGCCACAGGCTTGTTCTATTACATGAAAGAAAATGGCATTACATGTGGAACTGCAAAAATGTAACAATAGTGCACTCTGCTGTAGGAAAGCTGATAAGTCAATCGTTGTATAATTGTTTGATCACAAAATCCGGAGCCGAGATGTATAGATGAAGGAATTCTTACTTTTGTTTTGAGACTAGAGTTAATTGCTGGAATTTGCACGTATAATGTATTTTATTGCTGTGGATTCCTGACCAGATGCAAGATAAAAAGGGCTGTTACACTCTGAGCTTCTGTTAGCCTGTGAAACAGAAAATAATGATGTAATCTGAAATGAGTCAGTGTTACTGTGTTATCAATTTAAGGACAGAGAGACTCAGAGCATTTTGCATTTGTCTTGAGAACATCCAATATCACAAGCACTCTGCCTATACTTTATATGTAAGTTTATTTTAGAACTGTGTTTTCTCTTAGCTATAGCTAGGAAATAGGAAAATTAGATTCGTTTTTTTTCTGTATTGATGTCAGAACTTTTCTACTGTATTATTTTAAGCATTTCTCTGTGATCTCTGAATTCTTGACTAGCATTGTGTAGTAAGAAGTATGGTCTTGTGTTTTTATTATTTATTATTAAATATTTTTAAACATTTCAACTGTGGCTGTTTTGTGTAGAGATAATTTAAGCTCTAGAGTACATTGCATGTATATAGTGATACTGTCCAAGTCACTCCAATAAGCTTTTCTGTTCAGTCACACTTACCATTTGTATAATAATATTGCACAGTATTAATTGGACACCCTTTGATAAGGGCCTTATTAGTACCTGATATTAGTGGTTGGTGGCAAGTGGTACTACCGTATAGTCGGGGTAAAAGGGGCACAGATGGAAAACCTGTGCCGGCCTTCCCCAGGAATGTCTGTATGTTTATATATCCCAAAGTATGTGTGTTTGTGTTAGCTAATTGGGCAGGGACATGAAGCACTTGTTGGACTGAGAGGATGCTGGAGGTTTTAGCTTGACCACTAGGCTGAGATCTGGACCCTATAGTTATGCCAGTGGGGACTCTTATTGTGGATCTGGAGAGAAAGAGAGAGAGACCAGCCCCAGACTGACTGTGATCTCTGTGTGTTCTTAAGGGAAATTGTACTTTGCTGTGTGTGTATTTGTTATCCTCCTCTATGTAAACTCCCCCACTGGTGTTAGTGGTGAGAATTGAGGCTCCTTGATTGCTGGACCAGTGCACAGGCATCACATATTAATTGTTTGGCAGTGCTAGGATATCCACACCACATTTTAATTGGTGGCAAATACTAATTGGCTTGTAGTGGTGTGGGTAGTGTGAATACCTGTAGCTTGTGTACAGTGATCACTAAAGGAGTTTTGTACTCTAAATCAGCCATACAGTGAATACTCAGAGTTCAGATCACAATTGTTTTATTTCTTTTGTTAGCTTAGTTAGTCAGGGAGAGCAGGCAAGCATGTCAGCAGAGGAGTTTGTAAAGCTGACAAGGAGCCAGCTGGCTGAGATGTACCAGGCTAGGGGACTGGTGCATGGAAACCTGACTAAGGCAGACGTGATTGTAGCTTTGGTCACAGCTGCATCAGAAAACAGCAACCAGGAGGATGATCAGACTGGCTGTGAAGATGTACAACACTCAGGGAATGGACAGCAGCTCAACCTTTGTGCAAAGGACTTAAAAATCTATCTGGAGCTAAAGAGACTTGAGTTGGAGGCCAGGCATTTGGAAATGGAAGGTGGGGAAAAGGACCAGCAGAGGCAGCATGAAAAGGAGATGCTGACTCTTCACCAGAGTCATGGAGGTATTGGGGAAGGGAGTAGCTGGACCCCAGAAGCACAAAAGGTTAGTAAATTTCTTCTGACGTTTACAGAGGGGGATAATTTTGATAATTTCATTCATATGTTTGAGAGGGTATATAAACAGTATGATGTTGACCAAAGGCTCTAGGTACGGTTCCTCACCCCCTTACTCCATGGTAAAGCTGTAACTATTTTGTCTAAAATATCTGACATTGACTGTTTTAATTATATGGCTGTTTAGAATTGCTTGTTAGAATTTTTTAAGCTAACACCTGAAACTTATAGGAAAACGTTTCTTGAGCATAGAAGCAAGGCAGATGAAAGTGTGTGAATATTTTGCTGAAATGAGCACTTATTTTCATAGGTGGGTGAGTGGATGTCAGGTCACCACCTTTGAAGGGCTGGCAGACCTTTTGGTGAGGGAACAAGCCCTTAGCACTTTGCCTGAGGACATGAGGATCTGGATAGCTGATAGACAATGTGCTACTTTAGATGAGTTGGGGAAGAAGGGAGAAATATACCTAGCAAGCAGGGCATCCTTGCACAGGAAAGAGATGCCCAATACTGCTCATGGGTCTAAAGGAACCCATGGTGGGCATGCAAGACTGTCCCAACCGAATCTGCCAGTAGCAGGGGAAGCCCTAGTCCAAGTAAACATCCAGGACATAGGGTTAAATGTTTTGAATGCAACCAGTGGGGGCATGTGGCATACAGATATCCATGGAGGCAAGGTGGGGAACAAAAGGTGAGGGAGCCAGTAAGTGGGAAAGACAAAATGCCAATAGTAGGTTGTCTTGAGACAACAGGGTTACCAAACTACCTTCCTGCAGATGTCCCAATAGGGAAGGATTTTGATGAGGCAGTACTAGGTGCTAATGCAGTTACACGCAGTCAGGCTTCGAGACAAGCATGTGGGTCTGGTAGCCTGGGGGAGACCCAGACAGACCACATACTTGCAGCCATAACTGGTGAAGTGGTTACTTCAGGGAAGGAGCAACCCTGTAGCATTGAGACTGAAGGTGAGCCACAGCTGATTGTGAGTACTGATGATCCCTTGGACAGAGTGACTGCAAAGGTAGAGGTGAGTAGTAGTACTTGGGCTGACAGTGAGACACTGCTGTCAGAGAATGCCAGACTTCCTGTGGAAGGGGAGCTGGGAAGGGTTACAAAGAGAGAGTTGAGACAGGCTCAGCTCTCAGACCCTACATTGCAAGGACTGAGGCAGGTAGCTAGTGAGGTACCTGATTCTCAAAAGAAGGGAAAATCTGTATACTGGGACAAAGGGTTACTGTATACAGAGTGGACCCCTGATGGAGGGCTAGAAACTGAGAGGATACAGCAGTTGGTAGTGCCTAGAGCCTACTGTCTGGTGCTTCTAGCCATAGCCCATGATATTCCCTTTGCAGGTCATATGGGCATAAAATGTACAAAGAGACGTATTATGCAGAACTTCTATTGGCTTGGAATTTCCAGAGATGTAACAGGGTACTGCAGGACCTGTGAGCAGTGACAAAAGGTAGGCAAGGCAGCAGACAAGGTGAGAGCTCCTTTGATGCCTTTGCCTGTGATTGAGGAGCCATTTCAGACAATAGGTATGGATATTGTGGGGCCTTTGAGTACCCCAAGTTCCACAGGGAAAAAGTATGTCCTAGTGGTGGTAGATTATGCTACCAGATAACTTGAGGCAGTGGCTCTGTCCTCCATTGAGGCAGAAAAGGTGGCAAATGCTTTGCTAGAGATTTTCAGCAGGGTAGCTGATATTAGTGGTTGGTGGCATGTGGTACTACCATATAGTCTGGGTAAAAGGGGCACAGCTAGAGAACCTGTGCCAGCCTTCCCCAGGAGTGTTTTTGTGTTTGTATATGACTCATATCCCAAAGTGTGTGTGTGTCAGCTACTTGGACAGGGACACAAAGCACTGGTTGGATAGAGAGGGTGCTGCAGGTTTTAGCTTGACAACTAGGCTGAGATCTCGACCCTATAGCTGTGCCAGTGGGGACTCTTATTGGGGATCAGAAGAGAAAGGGAGAGACCAGCCCCAGACTGACTGTGATCTCTGTGTGCTCTTAAGGGAAATTGAACTTTACCGTGTGTGTATTTGTTATTCTCCCCTATGTGGACGCCCCTCACTGGTGTTAGTTGTAAGGATTGAGGCTCCTTGATTGCTAGGCTAATGCACAAGCGTCACACCTCTATAGTGCAAAATCCTTATGTCTCCATAAGAATGCTTCTCCAGTGTTATAACTTGAAGTTTTCCTTTGTAGTTTTATATTTATTCTTTTGCAATAATTCAGACTCAACCAGCTTAGATTTTCTTCTAATCTCCTTAATAAGCCATTCAAACTACCTATTAGATAAATACTCTTTAAGCTGCAAATGTGTTGCTCTAATTCCAGCTTGTAATTTCCTCTGCTGCAGGTTGTCCCATTCACACCTACAGCAATGAGCAACAGACCCCATTGGTGTGCAAACCTTTTGTCAATCTCATTCTAAAAGTGAAGGAGATTAGAAGAAGTTTTAAATACCCTAAACCACAAAGTGTTATGTCTGAAATATATTTTTGTAGGAGTGTGAATATTAAAATAATAGTCTCAATTACCCTCAGTTTTTCAAACAGACAACACAAAGCCTTCACATTACAAGAAATATTTGTAATAAAGTTAGGTTCCAGGAAAGAAAAAATATCAGCATTTCTTCTCCTGTAGAGCAATCATAAAATCACCTGCAAAATCTGTCAATTCTTGAATTGTAATCCCAGTAAGAGTGGTAAAATTATCTTGGGTTAACATGAAATAATCCAGGCTTTTTGATTATCTCCTACTATTTAATTTCCCAAAACTACTGAATTTTAATTTATCTATTTGCTCGTTTGTTGACATAGTAAATTGGCTAGTCTGAGGGGCCCTCTTCAGCCACAACTTGGCCTGATTAGACAACACTGTAAGCTAGAGGTATGAATAAACACTGTCACCCGAATTCAGCAAGCTCTGCACGGAGTGCCTGAATAGTGCAAGATCTACTGCATGCAATATGGCCACCAAGCGATCCAGGAATGAATCCCCAAGATGTGCATGAGCACGCCTACACTATTCCCGCATGGACACCACTACTATATGTTAATTACCTCATTTGCTGGTGAAAATCATGCAAATGAGGTGAATTAGTGATCCAGGAAGCAGGTAGGCATCTGTGCAGGAATAGTGTAACCTGCAGAAATGTATTAGGTTACTAACCAAATACATTTCTGCAAATTACAAAACGGAGGCATCACAGCTCGAATGAAAACATGTATGCAATGTAGTAGGCATGCCACTGGCCAAATATGTGGCCATTGGCATAAGAAATTGTTGCAAAATTATAAAAAACAACTTTTTGGGGGGGCGGTCTCAGCCGTTCAAGCGTAGGGCAGTGGTGGGCAAATGGGATCGGCCGGAAAGTAAGAAAAAAAGGTGGAAATAAGCTTTTAAACCCAAATCAGCATTTTGCCATAATAGTCAATGGCATGCATAAGACAACAATACTAGGGAATAGTGGTTGCTAAGGGGGAAGGCTGAGTGTGAGTATGGTAACTATGAATTAGCATTCTGTTTTATGCAAATGAGGGGATTGATACTGAATCACAGATTTCTTCTCAGTGTTAGCTTGCACCCAACCGTGTAGGTGCAGCAACACCATTGTATAAGTCTAAGAGGTGGATGACCTCATAAGGGGGAGTGTCATGCATGCTGTAAGCTTACTGAAGCTCTGTGGCCTGTGTTTGCCCTTAGCTAAGCACAGCTAAGGAAGGGGGTGTGTCTGAGGCTGCCTAGCAGTGTTTACATTGCCTAAATGGGTGTGCACGCCATGCACCGGGTTTTAAACAAAAACAAAAATAATAATAACAGGAAATAGCAGCTCTGTTCACATCTGAGCACTAGGTATGCACGCCCCTCCTCTGGGCTTAAACGGGAAAGCAATGGGAAGGGAAAACAGCAGTAGGAAGGTAATGAAGGAGAACTAGCATAGCTGGCAGGTGAAATGTATCAGAATCAGACAATTACGCAGGCAGCAGCCCAGCCCAGCACACTACTATAAACTATGCAGACACCTTTCAGTCTGTTTTTTCCCACAAACTCTACACCACCAATGTACACAGACAGGAAAATTTTACCTGACAGAACTAACAAAATGTTAGAGGTTGCTGTCACTCTCATACATCAATATGTGCAAGAAGCTGAGGGTTGCAAGGATTTGAATGCTGATGACCAACACACAGTGAGGAGGAGGAGGAGAAGAGTGTACAGACCCAGGGTAACCTACCAGGGGCTACATGAGCTGGAGATAGTGCAGCGGTATAGGGTGGACAGGGACATTCTATAGCAAATTGTTGAGCTGTGCTGGCCATGCCTCACAACAGAACCAACAGAGGGGAACCCATCCCAGTGGATATCAAGGTATGTGCAGACTTAAGAATACTAGCCACAGGTACCTTCCAAAGGGCAATTGGGGATATCATGAGGATCTCACAGGCATCAGCATCCAGGGTACTCCACCAGTTCCTAGATGCGATGTCAGCACATGCCGGTGAGCACATATATTTCCTCAACACCCATGAGGCGTTGACCAGCAATATGCATCTCTTCCACCAAATAGCAGAATACCCAGAGGTAGTGAGTGCTATAGAAGGCACGCACATGCACTTCAAAACACCACCCAGTGAGCGAGGTAGAGTCTACATAAACTGCAAGGGCTTCCCCTCCATCAACTGCCAGGTCATGTGCGATGCCCAGGGCATTATTTGAATGTGTGTGCTGGCAGCCCTGGAAGCTATCATGACTCCCACGTCTGGCATATGACACAGCTGTACCAGTCATTTGCCAGTGGGGACATCCCACATGGTCTCCTAGTGGGGGATGCTGGGTCAGAACTGGAGCCGTGGTGGATGATGCCCCTCCGAAATGCACTCACACCTGAACAAGAGCTCCATAATGAGGCACACGCACAAACCAGAATCATAATAGAGCATGTGCTTGGGATGCTCAAGTCACGGTTCCACTGCCTGGACATTTCTGGTTGAGCCTTGCAGTACTCTCCAGCTATATGTGCACAAATGTTCATAGTATGTGCCATGCTACACAATATCATCCTGTGTAAACAGCAGCAGCAGGAACAGCACAGGGCAAGGCCACACAGACCCCCACCATTGCCAAGGCCATCACAGGCATAGGGGTATTCAGAAGAACTACCTGAGCTTGCCCATGTAGGCAGAATGAGGGGTGCCCAGTATGCCCAGGCCTTGGCAAAGAGGCAACACATAACACATACACTGACATATTAGGGACCCAGGGAATGACACCTCTCTCTGACTCGCACATACAGTAAAAGAGATGCCAAACATGACACTACCTGTGCTTTACCATGTATAGGGAGTGTATTATGTGCATCCAACATAGTCAGCAGCCCAGCACTGTCCTCAATACTGGCACAGCCATAAGGTGAGTCACTTTTCTATCAATTGCTGAATGGAGTAGCATGTTCTGATAGTTGTATCTTTGGTATGGATGTGAGCATTCAAGGGAATCAGGTGGCTGAATGGGATGGCAACAGATAGTGGACACCTATATGGGCAGCATGAAATCCATAACAAATACTGGTGTCAACATACTAGACAGTACTAGACAAGGTGACAAATCACACTGCAGTACATGTGGTGGCCCAAATGTGTGTCCATAGGACACACACATGCATGTCAGTGAGGCTCACATACCCACCACCAGCCTCAGCCAGCAGGGCAGGTGTACATGAACATAAAGAAAGGCTAGGCTAAGGCCTCCAGTTGATGGCAATGATGAACAGCCCACCTCCAGACCTACACAGACAGACTAGAACAGGTCTGGCAGTTGTATGTTAGTTGTGAAGCGTAAGAAGTCTAAAACTGAAATGTAGGTCAGTGATCTGTACTCTACTGGTATGCCTCCAGTCTGCATGATAGGTCAGAATACAAAATGAAATGGAAGCCAACAGAGTACCTGAAATACCAGTACAATCATAGCAAATGTTTAAAGTTTTCAGGTGTGCCCTGCCCCCCAATCCTATGTAGAAATGCAGTAACATGTAAGTGTGAGGTGTAATAACAGTGGAGCACAGATTACCCAAGCTGGCCCAATCTACAGCATAGATTATTGCATGTGTACAATATGCAGGGGTCCGTATGTTAGGTTGTTGTGTGTTCAATATTGTCTACAGGCCTATGGGTAGTACTGTGGATGACAGGACCATGCTCCAACAACTGCAGTGCCAACCACAATGCTTCTCAGCAATACCCATGTCAGCAGTCGTCCATACTCACTATCCAGATGTCATTATCTGTCACCGTTTGAAAGATGGACATGCTATGAATGTGGGCCCATATATTCACACAGTACACAGATGGAAGTACCCTAGACAGAGTGTATAAAATGTAACTGTCAACTGCACACATCTTTGGAATTGTACATACAGGTTAGCAGCACATTCGTTGTCCGTGTAGTATGGAATACTGATGTAGTCTGATCAATCACTGGCACCCACAAAAGGCACAGTTATGAAGTAATGATAGACTGCCTATGTCCCCGCACAAGGCAGCATAAGGGCAATGTCCCATGTATATCTGTGAGTCATCTGCAAGTAGCTTCCATATCAGACATGCACTCAGCTCACCCCACCATTAGCCACAGGTTTATCACAGGTCATATCCTTGCTGTTGGGAAAGTGTACAAGATGACCCCACTTCTGTATGGGAATACCCACAGAATGCAGCATGCTGAAGAGGTGTCCCATGCAGGTGTGTCCCTATCTGTAAGCAGCACCCTGCCTGCATCCATACCAATGGATTAATATGTACAGGAACAATTGCCATTAACATCTTGCACACTTACCCTGTCACCCCAGGGGAATCCACTGGCTTGCAGCCTGGGAATGTAGGAGGATCAGAATGCACTGGCTTGCTACAGATGGCTTGCATCACTACCAAATGGCCTACAGTCCTCTGTCAAAGGCCTGTGCCTCACCTGTAGTGCCAATGTATGGTATCTCATGGGGTCCCAGCTAACAACCTAACACATTCTATAGAACACAAATGCAAGGCCATGTTGACAAATCCCAGTAGCATGCCCACCATGTCCTACTGAATGAACTGTGGACCAACCCCTAAATACCGCTGGGATGAAGGGCCAACTATAGGGATACTTCTCAGATATTGCTCGCATAATGTTAGGAAGAAGATAGAATAACAGAGTGGGAGGTGTAGAAGCATGGACGTCATGGACTGTGTGAAGTCTGAAACTCTGATGTGTGCCCATACTACACCTGCCTGCAAACCCAGTAATGGGTAACTACAAACCTGCTCATAAACCACAATGTGAAGGGGAACTGACCAGATATATGAGCCCTGCCTCTGGGTAACCTGGGTGAATCGGTACAGCTGAGAGGTATGGCTACAGCAGGATATGGCCATTCTGTTAAGTCGATATATGCCCAAGAAGGGGACAGCCACCATAGTACCAAGGTGATAGACTATTTACACAGACGCATCAGCAAGTGTCTGCAGCTACCCCTCCAGGATGGCATGAGTGCACGAATTTGTAGGTTGCAGATCACAATGTTGGACACAGCTTCATTCATCTTGCATTTCCCAGGAAATAGCTGTGAGCAAATAATTTTATCTGTCAGTAGTTGATGACATAGTACATCACAGTGTAAAACTCATCAGCAATAGATACAGTATCCCACTATCTGTCGCCCATTGTGACTCCATATTGTCAACCTATCTATAGATTTCCTGCAGAAACAGGTTGCAAGCTGTAGGTGTAGAACACCAAACCCTGGACTGGAGTACAACCCTACCTGGAATGGATTCACACACTCAATACACAAGGTCATACAGGGCATGCTCCTACACTTAGAGAAATGAAGCCCATGTCTGACAACACAGTGGAATATACATATTTGTCATTCACAGATGTCTGTGCACACACAGCAAATTATACACCATTCATGTTTTGCACGCACATTGGATAGGAATACTCACACATATCCAAGGCCAACACACTATAATATTTCATACATACACACACAGAGATGTGGGGAAGAGAGAGACAGACAGTCACAGAGTGAATTCCATTATGCGGCCTGTCCCACCCACCACACATCCAATTGGCCAATATCATGATGTGCTGATGTCAATCACTGTAGATATTCCTTTTGGTAGCCCTCAGCCCTATAGTGTCTGTGGTGCTTATATTAACTGTGTAACATGATAGTACAAATAAGTATTCATGTAGCATTTCTATACCCAGTCCTGTCAAATGTAAAGTTGTGTGTGACTGAGTGTGTGTATGTGTTTCCAGAGGAATGATTTATGGCTCATTTACACACACTGCACTTCCCATTACCCATGTTAGCACTCCTGCTGATGTCAGTCACCTTGAAATTACCCGCTGGCCAAATCTTAGCTCTGTAAGCTACATGGCACATATGATGCGTGCGTAATACTGTAGTGTATAAAACTATTTAGATAGGAGTTCTAATCCCAGACATGGTAACTGTGAAACTCTGTGTGTGTGTGAAGATGGATGACTTTGAGGCCATTCACACTAACTACACTTCCCATTGCCCTACTTTAGCATGCCTGCTGATGTCAGTCACCTTGAAATAACCCTTTGGCCAAGTCCCAACCCTAGAAGATCTGTGGCACTTGCGATAACTGCATAATACTATAGTGTAACATACTAGTTAGGTAGGAGTTTTAATCCCAGACATGGCAACTGTGAAATTGTGTGTGTGTTCTGTGTTTGTGTGAAAGAGTGTGAGTGTGTCTTTGATGATAACTGATTTTATGGACAGTCACACTTACTACTCTCCCCTTACCCCTACTTTAGCACTGCTGCTGATGTTACTCACCTTCAAAGATACCTTTGGACAGTTCTGCAACATATAAGCTTGGTGGTGCTTGCGATAATTGCATAAAACTATAGTGTAGCATATTAGTTAGGTAGGAGTTCTAATCCTGATCCTGGTAAATGTGAGTGTTTGTGTGAGATAGTGTGTGTATCCTTGTAGAAACCTGATTTTGTGGTCATTCACATTTACAACACTTCCCTTACCCCTCCTTTAGCACTGTTGCTGATGTCACTCAGCTTCAAAGATACCTTGGCACAGCTCTCCACCATGTAAGCTTTATGGCGCATGCCATAAATGCAGAACAATGTAATAACGATAACTACATAGTTATGGGTTTGAATCTCATCTGTGGTGAGTGTTCATGTGTGTACATATGTATGTCTGTACCTCAAAGATTTTGGCCCCATTTACACCCAGTACACATCTCAGAGCCTGACTTTAACAGTCCTGCAGATATCATCCACCTTAGAAGCACCTGTTGCCAACCCTAAACCATGTAAGGTCTGTGGTGTATGTGGTAAATGTGTAACATAATGGTCTGTAAAGATTGTTAGATAGAGGTTTGAACTTCACCCCTGGCAAATGTAAATGTGTGTATAGGGTAAACATTTTTTTGGATCTCTCACTCACTACATCACTCAATGCCAGTAATTACAAGAGCTGGTGATGTTCCTCACCTTAGAAGTACCTTGGGACAACCTACCTCCTATAAGCTCTGTGGCATGTGCGATAAAAGTGGTACACTATAGTAGCAATACATAGCTAGGTAGGGGTTTGAATCTCAGTACTGACAAGTGTGTGTGCCTGTCAACAGTATTCTGGGTGGGGGTTGCTGTAATTGTGTAATAACAGGATCCAGTGTGTGGTGCATTTTGCTAAATTATTATGTTGAGGACCTAGTATATGTCACAATATCTACATTACAAGACCAACAGATGTCAAACACCGGAGAGGTTGGTGTAGACAATCCACAGCCCTAAATGTCACAGTATGGATTAGTGAACAATATAGGCAACCATTCTATTACTCAGAGAACACTCTCCACCCATGTATTATACACAAACACACTTGGCTAGGCAACAACCACTATATTGGTAGTTCCCCTGTATATTGCCTCCCAGATAGCAAGCATGGTGTGATAGCAGTGGACTAAATGCCTGTTGACCATAACAGTACCACTGACATCAGAAAGTACTTTGATGTGTTACATCTCCTGACTGAGTGTGTGTTATCCAGCAAGTAAAAGGACACGACCCCCTGTTCCATCCCCTCAGTAACCAAATAAATGTGCACAGTGGCCCTTTTGCCATATTCCCCACTGGGCACCTGCAACAACTGTATAGTCTACAAATGTATCCAACAAAGGGAATGATATGCCTTATATACATGCCCTGTATGGAAAGACACCACAAACTCCACTGAATACACATATCATACTGTCAGTGTAGGTGCAATCATGACCTCAGTTAGATAGACAGGTCTCACCAAATGAGGTCAGGAATGCTACATCAGAAGATACCAATCTGTCCACACAACATGCCCCAGAGAACTCAAGTACACTTCCACATGTCAAAGAACATGCATGTGGGACATGGGAACAACCCAGACACTGTCCATGTTATGGAATATAGATCACATACATGGGAAGCACTGCACATCACTGGCCACCCACAATACAAACCCATATGAGTGGATGGTGAATACAATACCCACCCCTGAGGACCACTCCAGGGACTACACCCCTGAGCCACACTGGGGACTATTGTCATGTGGCCTGATGCCAAGGTATTCCCTTGGCCTAGCCTTGTAGAACCTTCCAGCCCATTCACCTACTTCACACCTGTGAAGCAATGAACCTATGAATCTCAGTACTGGCAAGTGTGTGTGTGTGTGTGTGTGTGTGTGTGTGTGTGTGTGTGTGTGCATGTGTGTGTGTAGATGAATAATTTTGATGCCATTCACACTTACTACACCTCCCATTGCCCTACATTAGCATGGCTGCTGATGTCAGTCACCTTGAAATAACCCTTTGGCCAAGCATCAGCCCTATGGTGCTTGCGATAACCACATAATATTGTAGTTTAGCAAACTAATTCAGTAGGAGTTCTAATCCTGGTCCTGGCAAATGCAATAATGTGTGTGTGTGTGTGTGTGTGTGTGTGTGTGTGTGTGTGTGTGTGTGTGTGTGTGTGTGTGTGTGTGTGTGTGTGTGTGTGTGTGTGTGTGTGTGTGTGTGTGTGTGTGTGTGTGTGTGTGTCTTTGTTGACACCTGATTTTGTGGACATTCACACTTATTACTGCACTTCCCTTACCCCTCCTTTAGCACTGCTGCTGATGTAATTCACCTTCAACGATATCTTTGGAGAGCTCTCCAACATGTATGCTCCATGGCGCGTGTGATCACTGTGTAACACTGAAATAGCAATACATAGCCAGGTAGGCATTTGAAACTCAGTACTGGTAGGTCTGGGTGTGTTTGTGTGTGTGTGTCATCAATATCCTGTTGGGGTGATTGTGTAATGACAGATCCATTGCAGTAATGGTTTTGCTACATTATTATATTGAGGACCTATATGTCCCAATGTCCACATTACAAGGCCAACAGTTGTCAAACACTGTAGAGGTTGTTGTAGACAAGCCACAGCCATAAATGACTATTGCCATATTCAATTACTATGTGATAGTATGGATTAGTAAACAATATAGGCAACCGTTATAATACCCGAAGACCACTCTCCACCCACGGATCATACACAAACACTCTTGGCTCTTTCTCTCTTCCTTTCTTACTTTCTCTCTGTCTCTCTATCTCTCTCCCTCTCTGGTAGATGTGGAAAATACATCTGTTTTGCATAGGCAGCAGCTTGACTTTTGTAGGTAATGCTCATGATTAGCTGATGGCCTGCTCACAAATTGGAGTCCTCCACTTGCTAAATGCATGTGGAATAGCTGTGGTATAATTCCTATACCCAATTGCATGGAAACACACTCCTATAACTAAGCACTTCATGTGGGTGTTGGCCCTTTCCTTCACTGTGAGTAGGACTTCATGTGAGTGTCTGACAAACAGCATCACAGAGGGTAGTTGGAAATACCTCTTACAACAAACACTGTAGAGACAGGCCAACAAACTGGAAGGGGATGTTCCAGACATGAGGACAGAATGTAAGTATTGCTGTTCTACATTTGAAGTAATGTTGGTTTAACAGGGTTTGTGTGGATATGGCTGTTCTGTATGATTTAAAGTCTGGCATGACAGTGTTATGTGGTTGAGGAAACTCTCACCTGTATAGCTGTCTGCAGACTGGCCAGAGTTTGGAGTCTTAGATGTGGTGTGTTACTCACACATTTTCTGTCTTTATGAATACAGTAGCATACTCTGATGATTGCAGTCAGTAAATGGTGACATCCATGTGTGTTACTGATTTCATATCCCTCAGAAGAGATATACCATAACAAACCCTGTTACACCAGCAATTTTCTCAGTTTATCACAGCAATATGTCAATATTGGCCCTGCGTCTGTGCCTCTGTCCCCCAAGTCTGTCACCCTTTGTTCATATATCATGCAGTAAGAGGTGCATATGTACAGTATATCATTATTTACTGACATCATTACTGATATCAAGCCAGTGATATATCAGACTGCCAGATATGTTATGTATAGGAGGCCTTATATTTGAGGACAAAACCTGGACATTCTGTTGTAGTCTGTACAGTAGTTTCATAGATTAGTACTAGGCTAACTGCCCTTGCGAGCCATTTTAAGCCTAGCCAATTATCACCTGTGAGATTCAAACCCTGTACCTTGTGTTTGTAAGGCAAACACCTTAACCATTAGGCCACCCTCCCAACCCTGAGGTCTGTGTACCTATGGTGATTGTTGACAGAATGTCAATATTGTATAGCAGTGTATTGTGAATATGTTATTTGTCCTGTGTACAGACTGAGGTAGATGTCAGTGTTCTTGGTCCTGTTCTGTCTGACGTTGCATGCTGCTGAAGTTTCTGGTACCCTATCAGCATATATGTTTGTAGGGCCAGAGTGAGACATGTCTTATACCACAGTCAGCCATTAGACTACACTGTGAATTGAGCCAGTATATGTAGGAATAGTGTGTGAGTGGCAAATATGATGATGGTTTTGTTCACACAGTCCATATACTGTACTATTAATTAGGCTTACCATAATGTGACTGTGACTGTGTTGAGATTGGTTGTGGGTATTCACTTTCACACTGGTGTCTGTTACTCCGTGCTGTTACATGCATGTAGTGCCTGCTATATTTGCATTTACATGTGTATTCCCCCATAGGCGAATTGGATTAGTGTTGTGGCAGTCTGCCTGTAGTTTAGATAGTGCTTGGTGACATGCCTAGCAGCTCAGTGTATTTACTTAGTGTGAGGTTATATCCAGATATCCAGTATTTGTGATATATCCCCATTTTCATGGCTGTAAACATCCCCTTTGTCAGGCTTGGTCCACACATCTTGCACTAAGGAGTTCTGTGTATACCTCTGGACTGACCAGATTGTTTCAGACTGTCCACGTTTATTGGTCATATTTCTGCTGTATTCCACAGGATCATTACTGTGATTTGTGTGGTACTTCACTATGATGATTTTATGATGTCTATCAGTAACTGATGGCATACATGTCAGTTTCAGTGTGTGTGTGTGCGTGTGTGTGTATGATGTCTGTCAGTAACTGATGGCATACATGTCAGTCTCAGTGTGTGTGTGTGTGTGTTTGTGTGTATGTACATGTATATATATCTACATATATATATGTATATATATATATATATATATATATATATATATATATATATATATTTATATCCATATCCTTAAGTGTAAACATGAGTGTTGTATGTACCTTCTCACATGTATCCCACCATATTTATCTGATATATGTATATTTATATATAAAAACATGACTGATTCAACACTATTTTCCCTAACAAGTTGTAAACAATTGTAGTAGTCAAAGCAGTTGTTCACTACTATTCAGTAAGTGTACTGACTAATATATTTGAAAAAGCAACAAATGCTTATACAGCTTAGATGGTGTAGTGGTAAAGTGCAGTGACTATAGTCTAGAGGATCCTGGGTTCAAGCCCTACAATGGCTATTTATTTTGCTGCTAGGCAGAACAAGGACTAATGGATACAGAACTGTTAAGGCAGTGTTGAGCAGCTTTAATTGGGTTTTTGCAGGTTTGCATGATGGTAAGCAGTGCTAACATATGGCTAAACAAAAAGGCGCTTACACCATGTAGGTTTCTCTTACCAGTGTGCAAATCTGATTAGTATTTACATTTAAGCAAAGATTACAACTGCTAAGCATAGCTCAGCCTTGGTAACCAGTGATCACATTCCAGTCTGATAAAATAGCAGGGTGATTACATCTTTAATGTGTATTTAATTCCATGTACATAACATGCTTCTACGTGTTGTCATTACAGTAGCAAGGGGTGAAAGAATGCTGTATGGGACACCTGAGTATACATGGGTAGTATCACAATCTTTTCTCTTTGTATGTGTTTCATACATGGGTAGTATCCTAGGTTATTTGCAGTCACACTTGCATGTACTGTATCATTGCAGTTCTACTTTTAACAGTGCTTTTCCAAGTAAGAGTAGATTGCAGATTGTAGTACTGGAACCATACACCCCTGCATGCAAAGCTGGAATCTGAGTACTGACTATCGTGTTCTAGGTGTTTGAGCTATATGTTTTTAAGTATCTCCTATTGGATATTGATCTGATATGTTGATATCAACTGTAGACCACTATGTGTTTATGACATGTCACTGAGGACTGCTATCATGTAGTAATGGCATACATATCACTGTCAGATGTCTATCTGTCAAAACATTCATCTTAATGCATAACCTGTTGGCTAGCTAATTTCTGTCTGTCCCCTGTACAGATGTGCAGATCTCAGGTGTCCATCTTGGCTGCTTACAGACAATCTCTGATTAACTGAAACTGACATGTCTGCCCAGCTGTGTTATGAATGCCACAGCTAGGAAACCCTACTCTGTATGCACCACATGCCATGGATACCTCAGACTACCACAGTCAACAAAACATGCTTGGGTACAAGTCCCTAACCCAGACACTGGCCATGTTATGCAATATATGTTGCATACATGTCAATTGGAGCACTTCACTGGCCCTCTGCAAGAGAAAACCAGATGATTGGATGTTGAATTTAACTGTCACCCTGTGGATCAATCAAGTGGCATCCGTTGATAAATGGCCTGCTGACAAATGTCAAGTGGCATGATACCAGTGTACCCACATGCCCTACTCTTCTCATCTCTCCATGGACATTAGCCTTGTACACACCTAGGAACACCTGCACCTATGGACCTCAGTATTGACAAATTTGTCAGTGTGCAATACTAAGAATAACAGTGTCTGTGTATTTGTAAACTTGTAGTTGAAAATACTCTGAGGGTCTTCTCACCCACTACACCCCCCCCCCCATTGCTATACTTAGAAATGGCTGCTGCTGTAATTCACATTAAATGTACCTTGTTACACTCTTCACCCTATGGGCTACCTGAAGCTTGCAGTACCAGCATAACACTGTTCTACAAATGGGTAGATAGGTGTGGGTTATCCTCTGAGTCCTGGCAAATGAGAATGTGTGTGTGTGTGTGTGTGTGTGTGTGTGTGTGTGTGTGTGTGTGTGTGTGTGTGTGTGTGTGTGTGTGTGTGTGTGTGTGTGTGTGTGTGTGTGCGTGCAATTATGTGTGAGTGTGCATATTTGTAGGAGACGGCATTCTGAGGCCACATTCTCCAAATACACTAAACCTTGCCATACATTATAAGGGATGGTGATGTTGCTGACATTAGGAGAGCCATGACAAACCCTCACCCTGCTATCCCTGTGGCATGTGTAATAAATGCATATCCCTGTAGTAGCACTGATAAGATAGACAAGGGTTTGTATTGCAGTCCTAGTGCAATGTATGATTGCGGGTATGTCAGAGCATTATCATGGGTTTCAGTAAGTACAATATCCAATGTGGGGTGTGGGTGCTGGGTATACTGTCTTTACACCATGGTACCCCCAGTGCATGTCCCAAGGTCCACCGTATGATGACAGCTGTCACCATCAACCATACAGGTAACTGATTACACTATGCAGCCCAGTGATGCATGTCCTATGTGCAAACACTCTGTAACAGTATGGACTCACTGACAAGGTAGTTAGCACTACTAAACCCAGGTCTGTCAAATGTGTCCATGGCTGTATGTGTTTGTCAATGTGTATATGACAGTATGTCATACTATGTATTGTTCATTAACACCCAGTACATCCCACATTACCATACTGTACAAGGCATGTTGACATTCTTCACTGAACAGGAAGCTCGGGACACACCTCAACCTAAAAGCTTTGTGGTGTGTGCAATTAAGGCCAAACACATTAGTAGCAATAAGTACCTAGGTAGAAGTTCTACTCTCAGTGTTGCCAAGTAATTGTGTGTGTGTGTATGTGAGTGATCTACTTCAGTTTGCAGAAAATACATTTCCCAGGAGATCATTTATCCTAGAACTAACTGGCAAAAGGTAACATCTCAAAGCAATCATCTTGTGGAAATTAATTCCATCAAAACTAGTAGTGGATGTGTAAATGCCCTCTTCCCCACTGTACAGCTGTACAGCGATACTGGAGTTGGTATATATAGTTGGGTGTGGTTGTTGTGGACACAGCCACCCACATTGGGGTTACTGTTATGTGTATTACCCCGCTTAGTGTGCTGTTATACTGTACAGATTATGTTAACAGGTTAAGTAGTTGTTAATCACACTATGTGTGGTTCTACTCCACCCCACACCCTCCAAAATGGAGGTCTGTGCACCCCACACTAGCATACCTACATTTACCATCTCCAGTATTGCACTACATTGGGGAAGAGGACATATACCCTGCCAGTACCATTGTCAATGACATTAAACTGGTGGACTGATTATTTACTGTGTGGTACCTCAACAGTCATCTGGCTATGGCTGCTGTGTACAGACACACCTGCCATAGTTACCACACTTTCCTGGCCCATGCCATCACACGCCAACTGTCCCTCATCTATGGCCACTGGTGATTGGGTATGTATGGGCATTGTGACTGTGTGCAGGGACAGGGTGGATAAAAGTGTGATGTCAATCAATGGCACAGATTCAGCCCCTGACAACCCTGTCTGTGACTCACTATGCCTATCATCATTGTGAGAGTCTGTATGGACACTAACATCAGTTTGCCTGCAGGAGGGACCCTGACCCACCTCGCCACCTGTGAGGGGCACACAAGAAATGTAAATTAAGACCTGTACATTATGGTTTACTTCTACACACACACACACACACACACACACACACACACACACACACACACACACACACACACACACACACACACACTTACAGGTGAGGTGACACAAAGATATTACACAGACCTCTCATTACTCAACAGTCAACATGCATGACATATGGCACTCAGCATGCACTGCAGCCATACTCAGTCCTTGTTACCAACATTATACATCTCTGTGATGCATGTGTTGTGGTAGTAGTGATGTCCCTTCCCCTGGAACACACTGCACCCATGTACACAGTATTGCTGTGCACCTGTACAGCACACTGGCATGTACTGTGCACCATACCTCAGAAGCATACAAACCATTGGTGAATGTGTGTATGTGTGGCAGTTATGTTTGCTCTGTTGCTCACAGCCCCTATGTGTTTGTCTGACACATAACTGGGATAATATGAGGAATGATGTCAATAATTAATGCCTGTCCTTTGATTTGCAGATCTCATCATCAGCAGTGCATGGATGTGCAATAAAATCCAGTTACACTGACAACCTTCAAAGCTTAATGTGGATATGAGGAGTGTACACACCCTCGGTGACATGCCAGCCTCTTCTATGATATGTAATGGGGCCACGATGCTGCATTTGTTAACATTACACACACCTGATATGTGACATATGACCTGTGCAATCCAATGCAGTATCAAACAAATGTGTTAGTTGTGCAGATGCTGAATGAGATGCATACAATATGTGGTTTGCATAAGTGTGCACACCCTTAACACAATGGTTTGTTGAAGCACCTGTTAAGTAAACTACAGCAGTCACTATTCCTGGAAGGGGTAAAGTAGCATGCCCCATCTTCACTTGCCTTTATTTGGTCACTCTGCCCTACAAATGTCCCCCAACTCTGACTGATTGCAAGGTCAGCTCATGTGCACAGGCCTTGGAGGTCACGCAGTGACTTCACTATTGCTGTAGAGTCAGGGTTATGTCTGGCAAATTTTATAAACTTCACTGTGTTTAGATACAGCCATTCTTAGCAAGCTTTGGATGTATGCTTCAGTTCACTGTTGTGTTTCAAGCTGACATCCCACCCCATCCTCAGCCTTATTGCAGATGCTTGACAACTATGGGCCACACATGAGTGTTATTTTGGAGTGTCCCAAATTCCAAACACCATGTCTACTGGCCTAGTTCCAGCTAATGAACAGCAAACCAAAAGGTGTACACTGGCACCAGCAAGCTAAATATTGGGGATGGTGGCCCTGAGGTGGAGTGAGGTTTTGCTTGTGCGCCACACGTATCTTTATGAATACTGTCTGTAGGTTTGAGCCTTGGTCTCATGACACCATTACACATTGCAACACATGTCTTTGGGAGACTTGATGTTATGCTTATGCTACCTGTAGAGAGCCCTGGATGATGCATCATGTGGGGCAACTCTTCCGTCTGATTAACCTAACCTATAGGCCACACTTATGCAGAATCCAGGCAATTATTGACACAGGTACTGCACAGGCAGTACTTGCTAGACATTCCTGTAAGTCCCTCAGTGTTGCTGCATGTTTCTGTGCAGCTTCCATGACCAGTTTGCAACATTTTTTTTCATTTGTTTTTGATGGACATCTGTTTATTTTCTTCAACAATGTTGTCCCATACTTCATACACACATACATGACTGTCTGCACTGTTTGCCATGGTACATGCAATGGTGAGGTAAGGCTACTTTTCCCACTCCTGAGTTCTACCTTTCGAATATGGGATCCATTTCATGGTTTGCAAGATGTGTGTAAGCCATGGCTGCCTCTGTTGCAGATGAATGGGCAAATGTCATGGGCATACTTCTTGGACAGCAGACCATTACTTGGTGTGACATTGAGGCCCTATACTTGATGGATGGTGTGCACTCAAGAAGAGTGAATGCTGTCAGTACATCACAAGCTGCTTCCACAATATGTAATTTGGAGTGTGTGCACACATATGCTTCCAGTGTTTGTTAAGGTATGTATTCCCCATATTTGTTGTTCTAACACAGGATTCCATATTACACATTCCTTGCTCATGTTAGGATCACATTACAGGTTGTAAAAGGTGTGGAATGTGGTATTGTGGTTTGCCGTTGTTTATATCAGGAACAGTTGCAATTGTAATAGTGGTGTATACACACTGTTGTAGCCACTGTATAAGGGTAATGTTTCCGACATATCCCTACTGTAGACCATTTGTCCCATCATTATGTTCATCTCTGTCCACACATCTTTCACTGACAGGTTGTTAGGTATACTGCAGGACTCTTACATACCCTTCAGATATGCCACCATGGTGAACACTGTGATGCAGTGCAGTTAACATGAACAATAAGTGAACATGTACAGCATGCATTATGGGTAGGTGTGTTAAATGTGTGGATGGCAAATAGCATGGCCATAACATGGCTAGTGTATTGGCAAACCTAAACAAAACTACTCCATACTCACCAGCTAGAGGCTGCTGCCCCAGTTGTATACCAGAGGGACCTAAATAGTTGTGTGAGAGAAGTAATGTCAGTAGTCACACCTGTGGCATTGGTACAGGGTGAGAGCAGCATTTCCGCAACCCACAATACTAGAGATTATCCACATATGTACTACACTGCAGCAACAGACTATCTTATCTGACATATGCATGTAGATACTTTAAGATGAAAATGGATAAGCAACCGTGGTCTAGTAATGTGCCTTAGGGCCTTACCTGCATGCTCCTCGTCCCTTGTGTGGTTGGCAGCCACCTCCACAATGCTGTCTTCAGCCTGTTGCCTTGTCTGGTGGGTGGGTGCCCCAAGGCTGGTGAGGAGCTCCTCAGTATGCGTCAGTGGGTCTGGATGGCAATACCCCCACCTGTGGCTAGATGGTCCCTCCTAACTGCAGCAGCACACTGGCGGGCATGGTGCATCAGATCTGTGCAGCAATACCACACCTGCTTATAATTTTGGTTGTGCAGGCCAACATCGTTTACCCTGTGGACGAGCTTGTTCCACAGGGTGGTCCTCTTCTGCAGATCCTGGGCCCTGCGGCCGAATAGTATCGCTTGATGCATGATGAGGTATTGGATGATTGCATCATTTTCAAGGTTTTTGAATGTGGGCAGACGTTCTTGGGGCATTGTACCTGGAAGACATAAACAGGAAAAAAGGTCACAGGACCTCATATGGTTGTCCACGTGCACATCAACAGTGGATATAAATTGCAAATAATCCAGACTATACCATAACACTGTAAGCTATCATGGCTTTGACATCTTGCATTACACTCCTGGCCCTGACATGTCCAGTTCTCCCAGTGTTGGACACTTAATGGCATAATACACTATTCACCATTCATTTTTTGTTTAGAGTGATGACAGTGGCCATCTTCCATGTGGATGGTGTGTGGATGGTGGCATGTCTGTGTTTGACTATAGTGTGTGATGGAACTGTGAGCACATGCCTGTGTTCATGTAGGAGGCAAACTGTGATGTCCTCATGCTCCATGGAGACTTGATGTTGTTGCCATCAGTCGGCATTATGTCCATGCTCAGCACTGTTGTGGGCAGGAGTGTGGTTGATGTGCATACCCCCCTGTACTAATGTTGTGGACAGGGTGCCACTATTCCCACCTATCCTGTCTGATGCAGGTTGCCTATATCCATGGCATGTGTGTATGAGGTGTGCTTTACCCCCAGTACAGGTTGACTTGTGTTACTGGCTCTGAGACTGCGTACATATGTGGAGACATGGTTGCAATTGGCTTTGGTTGTTTTGATATATATGACTTCTAGTTATAGTCAGCCTTACAGGAAGTCACCTGTGAACCTACATACTTGCTAAGATAGAGGTGCACTTACCTCCAAGTCGTGGTGTGCACCTATGTGTCCCTGTACAGGCACTATAGAAACCTATTATGTGCTTTGTGTTTTGGTGCTGTCCACCAAGGGGGATTACTCTATCTTTGGTGGAGGATGGCTGTACAGGTCAGGTACTACTGATTCCATATAGCTACAGTGGATATGAAGTGTGCACACCCCTGTTACAATGCATGGTACTTGTGCAATTGGAACATGACCCCACAAAAGCACATGTCAACACAATCTCCACCTGTGATGTGTCCTATAGCCTTCGCTGTTCAATACAGAACATAACAACCTGTCCTGTGGAAACATAGGGGAATTGATAATCAGTATAGTAAGCCAGTTGAATGTGTGTGCACACCCTTACACTG